>NW_015161434.1:255903-305051 GCF_001447785.1 Gekko japonicus
CTGAACTCTTCTTTAAACTATGAGCTGAGTCTAATGCTTAGCTTCTACCTTCATGTTAACTGATTTTCTCTGGTTATCTGTTACCGTTGCTATGCCCGTTACTGTTCTCTAAGTTCTAGTGTACACAGAATAGTTGTGATATGTTCTTACAGCTTTTAGGAATTCCTGGAACTGAAAGTGAGGGGCATGGAAGAATTTAGTTCCTGTCTCTCTAAATGGATGGTGGGAATCACTCATAAGATGTCATCCTTTCCTCAGAGGAGAAAGACCCTTTATGGTAAGTGTCCAAAGGCCCATTCTCAGAGCAGCATGCATAAGACAGCACAGTTACCTCCCAGTCGATGTGTTGGCCTTCCTCCTCTCTCCCCAGCTGGCCCCATCCTTCATCTGCAAACCGCTGCTCCACAAGCCTCCTCTTGCCAACCCCTTTCACAGTTGCTGTTTAGTGCAGCACTGGCAACGCCAATCACTTGGTTCTGCCCTTCCATGTAATGGCTTTGCCAATCCTTGCTGGGCTGTGATTGGAGGAGGTGGAAGGGGAAAAAATCACTGGACCTCCTCTTTCTCTGCCTTCACTGCCATTCCTACCACATTATTTTACCTCAGCCTTATAATACTGCCCAATGCTTCCTCTAAGCTATGGAGTCTTGTGAGCAAAAAACTACTTTATGAGCTACTGGCATTAAAGTTGTGAGCAAACGATTTGGCTGCTGCATAAATTAGTTTGCTCTGGAGCCATTTTTCCTGAGCCAAAAGAAAAGTGTATGAGCCAGAGGCTAAAAAACTGAGCTAGCTCACACTAACTCAGCTTAGAGAGAACACTGGTACTGCCCCCTAGCAATTTCCTTTCTATTTCTTGACAGCTTTAACTACGCACACCTCACTGCATGTGCCCGCTTATCCCCCCCCCCCCCCGGCAGCCTCTTGCCTTCCCTCCCTTGCACTAGTTGCTCAAAGGCCAGATAGGAGCCCTGGACAGGCTGGTTCAGGCCCCTGGGCTGTGGCTTGTGTTTTGCAATTCCTGCTCTAACCACTACACAAAACACTGGCTTTTGGAAAGTGGCTGCTATTGAACAGCAGCAAAAAACTATGCTTGGATGAGTCGTGCAAGTTGCACATTAGCAAGTCACTTAGTAGTTGCTGCTGGCCCTGGCCCAATGAGTCATCCCTAGGATGCATTAACAGAAGCATTGTGTCCAGGTCATGGGAGGTGGTAATTCCACTCTATTCTGCTATGGTCAGGGGTCACCTGGAGTACTGTGTCCAGTTTGGGGCACCACATTTTAGGAAAGATGTTGACAAGCTTGAGCATGTCCAGAAGAGGGCAACCAGGATGGTGAGAGGGTTGGAATCCAAGTCTTATGAAGAAAGGCTCAAAGAGTTGGGTATATTTAGCCTGGGAAAGAGAAGGCTTAGAGGGGACATGATTGCAGTCTTCAAATATTTGAAGGGCTGTCATGTAGAAGATGGAGCAGATCTGTGCTCTCTTGCTCTGGATTGCAAGACTAGATCTAATGGGTGGAAATTACAAGACAGTTGTTACTGGCTAAATATCAGGAGAAACTTCCTAGCTGTAAGAGTGGTTGAGCAGTGGAACAGACTGCCTTGGGAGGTGGTGGATGCTCCTTCACTGAACGTTTTCAAGCGGAGGCTGTACGGCCATCTTTCAGGTATGTTGTAGGACTATCTTTTGGCTATGCTCCTGCAGAGTGCAGGGGGTTGGACTAGATGACCTGCAAGGTCCCTTCCAACTCTAACATTCTATGATTCTATGAAAGGCCAAAACAGCCCTGCAAAGGCCCCTGCCCCCTTCCCTTGCCTTTGACTTGCAGAAGTCAAGGCCTGAAGGCTGGCAATAGTGTGCCTAGCAACAGCCCCTGAGGGTGTTTGTTTTTTAAAGCTACAGGTGCTTCTTCTATTATTCAGGGGATGTTGTTATTATTTTTATTTTAGACTTTAGATTTTTCTGTAAACTTAGAAGGTTTTCAGTTATATGGAAAGGTCCGTTTTGGCAGCTCATGGCTCCAGTCTCTGGATTAAAGTATCTACAGATTTGGCCATGTTGTGAATTAGATATATTTATATGGGGTTATGATAGTTAGTGGTCATCACCGTAAAAACCTAACCCTAACCTAACTTCTCCCGAGTTTCTCAAAATTTCATTATTACATTTAAAAGCTCCGTTTATTTTGAGTGTTGGAATCAGTATAGAAAGAAGCTGGTTAAGAAATGAATTCATCTGCTACCACTGAATGGCATAAAGTTAACATAAGCAAAACAATGACAACAACTTCACTCACATGCGTTTTTATGTCATACAAGAAAACATGCTGATGTGAAATAATGATGGCACCTGGTATTTTTGGCCACTGTGTGATAGAGTGTTGGACTAGATGGACCATTGCCCTGATCCAACATTGACTTCTCTTACGTTCTTAAGTAAACTTTATATTTCTACTGAAGATGGCCAAGAAACACTACAAATCATAGCTTAAAATACTAGGTGCTACAGTGAAATTTCTAGGCAACATGACGATCTGGCATCCTGTATTTGTCAAGCCCTGCTGACACTCACCTGGAATTGGGCTGGATAGATCAGTAGCGAATGTGTGTGGTATTTCTCAAATGTTTCTTTTATTAACGCCCCAATATGGTGGCCCTGCTCATGACAATCTTGTGTTGTATTTTGATCAAGAAACAGCCACTGTCCTTAGTTTTTTGTTCCTGGACAACTAAACTTTCTGCAGAAAGTATTCTTATCTCAAGATAGGGGTTAGATGAGTGAAGTGCCTAACTCCTTTTAAAAATAAAATATTTGATATAAACATTGTTTTGAGTTGTAAGTTTTAAGACTGTTACAGTATGAGCGACAAATGAAGCTATCATAAACTTTATAAAATAATGCAAGACTCTGCTGTGGCCATTTGGGTGGCTTAAGATTGCTTTTGTATGAATCAGACTGGTGAGCAGGAGTCCTAGCGTTCATGCTGATGCTTTACAGGTATAGCTCTCAACTAAATAGTTACATGTTTACATGAAGGGTATAATCTGAGATACACAAAGCCCTAGTCTTCATGCAGGAGTATTTTAAATGCTTCTTTTGTTTTCTTGCCTAGGCTGAATGTAGAGAAATGAATATGAGCAAATTTAAATTCAGTGACTGGTACAAGATGAAACAGGAGAGCAAGATCTTTTAAAAGATTGTTGTCAAATCCTGTGTTAGAATAATAGAATCACAAAGTTGGAAGAGGCCATACAGGCTCAATGCAGGATCAGCCTAAAGTATCGCTGACAAGTGTTTGTCAATAAGAACATAAGAGAAGCCAATGTTGGATCAGGCCAATGGCCCATCCAGTCCAACACTCTGTCACACAGTGGCCAAAAATACTAGGTGCCATCAGGAGGTCCAGCAGTGGGGCCAGGACAGTAGAAGCTCTCCCACTGTTGCCCCTCCAAGCACCAAGAATACAGTGCATCACTTGCCCTAGACTGAGAGTTCTTATCTATACCTTGTGACTAATAGCCACTGATGGACCTCTGCTTCATATGTTTATCTAATTCCCTCTTGAAGCCGTCCATGCTTGTAGCTGCCACCACCTCCTGTGGCAGTGAATTCCATGTGTTAATCACTCTTTGGGTGAAGAAATACTTTATTTTATCTGTTCTAACCCGACTGCTCAGCAGTTTCATTGCGTGTCCACGAGTTCTTGAATTGTGAGAATCCAGCCAGTGCTTAAAGACTGTCAGTGAGAGGGAACTTGCCACCTCCCTAGGTAGCTGATTTCCACCGTTGCACAACTCTTACTGTAAAAAAGGTTTTCCTGATAGTGCCTTCTTGCCCTTAATTTAAACCTATTTATTTATTTATTTGTTTATTTATTTATTTATTTGGATTTATATCCTGCTGTCCCCTGAACAGGCTCAGGGTGGGTTCCAACAATATAAAATATAACACAATTAAAACCACATTAAAACACAAAATAACGTAACATGTGCCATACAACTCTAATAAAAACCAGATACCTCAGTGGTCGATCGTATTAAGATTTAATTTTTTAAAAAGATCTTTAAGATTTAAGATTTCAGTACCCAGGCTACAGATAGGGGCCAGCCCAAGGAAGCCCGCTGCCTCAACCAAAGGTCTGGTGGAAGAGCTCCATCTTGCAGGCCCTGCGGAATTCTAATAAATCCTGCAGGGCCCTGATCTCACACAGGAGCTCATTCCACCAGGCAGGGGCCTGGTGGCCCATCTGAGTATCCCTAATCCTCCCTGAGTATCCCTAATCCTCCCAGATTTATGCTCGCCCGCGGAGTCAAATGGACCTAATAGGTTCCAGGAAGCTCTGCGGGATACAATTCCTTCTGGCAACCGATTCCCTCTGCAAGTCCTGTTCTCTGCTGCCAGCAGGAACAGCTCCCTGCCCTCCTCTAAATGATAGCCCTTCAAATACTTAAAGAGAGCAATCATTTCCCCCCTCTTCTTCTCCAGACTAAACATTCCTGAGTCCCTCAGCCTTTCTTCATAGGGCTTGGTCTCCAAGCCCCTGATCATCCTCGAGGTTCTCCTCTGTGCATGCTCCATTCTATCCACATCTTTTTTGAAGTAAGGCCTCCAGAACTGTACACAATACTCAAGGGGCAGCCTGACCAATGAAGTGTACAGCAGGACTGTGTTATCTTGCAATTTGGATGTTATGCCTCTGTTGATACACCCCAAGATTGCATTAGCCTTTTTTGTCACCGCATCACACTAGCTGCTCATATTTAACTTTCAGTTCATCCTTACCTCAAGATCTTGTTCACACACACACTGCTACTCAGAAGTGTATCCCCATCCAGTCTGCATGTTCCTTATTTTTGTTACCCAGAAGTAGAATTTGGCACTTATCCTTGTTAAATTCCATTTTGTTCACATCTGCCCACTTTTCCAGCATGTTCATTGAATTCTAGCTCTATCTTCTGGTTTGTTTGCTGCTTCTCCCAATTTGGTGTAATCTGCAAATTCAATGAATATCGCCTCCACACCCTCATCCAGATTATTTATAAAAATATTGAAAACTACCGGGCCCAGAACCAAGTCCTGTGGCATCCCACTGGACACCACTCCCTCCATTCAAATGAAATGCCATCAACAACTACTCTCTGAGTGCGGTTCTCCTTCCAGTTCCCTATCCACCTAACTATCCTAGAGTCCAGTCCACAGTCCCCTAGTTTACCCATCAGAATATCATGGGGAACCCTGTCAAAAGTCAGGTAAATATCATCGACAGCATTCCCTCAATCCAGTAAGCTCGTCACTCGATCAGAGAAGGAAATGAGGTTGGTCTGGCAGGACCTGTTGGGTACAGATCTGTGCTGACTCCCCCAGATCACCAAGTTGTCTTTTAGATGCTTGCAGATCGATCCCTTTAAAATCTGCTCCAGTATCTTCCCTGGGACAGAGGTCAGACTGACTGGCCTGTAGTTTCCTGGGTTATCTGTGTTCCCTTTTTCGAAAATTGGGATAACATCTGCCCTCCTCCAGTTGTGTGGCATGTCTCCCATCCTCCAAGAGGTCTGGAAGATGATGGACAAATGCTCTGCAAGTTCTCTAAAAAGTTCTTTGAGCACTCTTGGGTGCATACCATGTGGCCCTGGGGATTTGTACTCATTCAGTGAAGCCAGGTGCTTCTCAGCTACCTCTCTGTCCATGTCAACCAGGAGCCCAGATGCTGTGACTTGCCTACTACCGTCTCTGGATGAGCCTGTTCTCTTCTTCAGGGGAAAAAACTGAGGCAAAATACAGGAGAAGAGGAGATTGGATTTATACCCCGCCCTTCACTCGGAGTCTCAGATAACGTCTTACAAATTCCTTTCCTTTCCCCTCCCCTCCCCTCCCCACAACAAACACCCTGTGAGGTAGGTGGGGCTGAAAGAGCTCTGAGAAAACTGTCCTTGAGAGAACAGCTCTAACAGAACAATGGGCTTCTTGAGAGAACAGTGCTGACAGAACTGGAATTCAAGGGCTTGCCTTGCAATGGCTTGTTTCCTTTCTCCAAGGTCGGGGACAGAGGGTGGCGTTAGATAAATAAATAAATAAATAAATGGGTTGTCCAAGGTTATCCAGCAGCTGCAAGTGGAGGGGTGGGGAATCAAACCCAGTTCTCCCAGATTAGAGTCCATGCACTTAACCACTAAACCAAACTGGTTTCCTGCTTTCTTTCTCTCTGTCCTCTGTCAGAGTTTCTCCATTTTCACCCAACAGTGGGCATTCGCCTCTTTTATCTTGTGTTAGCTCCTCACATATCGGAAGAAGAGTGAGAAACCTGGAAACGGGGCAGCTGCTAAAATTTTTGCACAAGCTGCATTCAATGCCGGCAGCAATCCTGATCCCATGAAGCCTATGCAAGTCACGTAGGCAGATACTTAGATTTTCCTTTGTTATCGGCCACTGCTAAATTTAGATTTGTTTACTAACCTTCAGAGCTCTTTTCAAGAATGATTGTAAATAAAGTGAGATTTCAGTGCAAGGGACGGGTATTTTCCAACGTCCCCGAAAAAGTGGTGTTTTCTTTGCCTCCTCCTGCTTCAGTAGTGGTGTTTGGTAACATCCCTCCCTGCTTCTGAAACCTTTTATGTACTCTTTGGGATCCAGAAGAGTAGGAGTAGATGGCTGGCACCAGTGAATGGAGAGAGCTTCTTGTCTCTTCAGTAAATGGTCAAACAGATGGTGCTTTCTATCAAGATCATTTAAGCTTCCCAAGTTTTCATTCAGTAGTGTTAGATCTTGTAGCTAAAGGAACGATGATCTTTCTTGAGGATCATCTTGGCACTTCCCAGTTGAATAGTAATGTCATAGGACAGAATAGTATATTTCACCCAGAAGATCTTTCTGTTGCTTCAGACTGGTACAGGACAATATGGGTCTAGACTAGTTAATGTGATAACCTGTGAAGACAAAAGGCAGGAAACAGCTTCAACATCACTGAAAACTGTTGCCATCATATGAGCATCAGGTATCTGTTTTGGAAATTCTTGAGAGATGTTTCCACTGAGAGCTGTGAACATTTGGAATTTTCAGAGCTACTGACCAAGTTGCTAGAATGGGTGGCCCTTCAAACAACAAAAATAAAGAAAAGTGATTCTAGAACTCAGATTAAGACTAGTGGATTTCCATAGATTAGTAGTGGTTTACAGAACCAGGAGATTGGAGGGGAGGATTACAAGAATAAAGGAATGCATTTTGCAGAAGGAAAAAGTTGTACAATTTACGTCTGTTGTGGGGTGTGTGTTAAAGTGTCAGTAGTCCTACGAAAGTTATGGACTACTTCTGCCCTGACCTGGATAGCCCAGGCAAGCCTGATATCAGATCTTGGAAGCTAAGCAGGGCCGATCCTGGCAAGTATTTGGATGTGAGCAGGGGTCTCATCCTACCGGAGCTCCCCAGTCCGTCGCTCTGGGAGAGACGCTCAGGGAGGCAGTCACATGGTGAAGCCCCGCCCCCTTCAGACCGCCCTCTGCTTCGAGCAGAGGAGGAAACCGCCACGCTGGAGAAGGGGCTATTCCCGCCCGCAGGCCGCTGCCACAACCGGCAGGCAGGAGAGGCCAAGAAAGGCAGCGGAGGCGGGGATAGGAGGAAAGCGCTGCATGGAGAAGGGGCTCCTCCCACCCACCCCCGTCCCTGGCTGGGCTGCGGACGGACCGCCCCCTTCCTGCCCGGCAGTGCCTCAGGTGCCAGACCTGCCAGAGCTTGTCTCCCCATCAGAGGACCGCGTGGCCGGGGCAGGGGAGAGGGTCCCAGGCCACTGGGGGACAGGCAGTGTGCCTCCAGTCCCATCTCCCCGGGGCGGGTTCAGGCTGCAGGAAAGGCCGCGGAGGAGGGGGGAGGGCCGGGGATGAGCAGACCCAGACCCCACACACACACACCGGCCGCCCCTCACCAGCAGCAGCCCACCCCGCTCCGCCTGCCCAGCCTCCCTCCCACTTCTCCCCCTGCACAGCGCTGGCAGGGGTGGGGAGAGAAAAGCCTGCCTCCCCCGTCACAAGTCCCTTCAGGCGCCTCCCTCTGATTGGCTCGGTGCCGTGTCAAGCCAAGGTGCCCTCCTTGCAAAAAGGGAGAAAAAAAATAATAAAACACCCGAACGCTGCCGTTGCTCCGAGCAGATTCTGGTCCGCGGCTGCGTTGGTGAGTGCTGACTGGGAAAAGGCCGGTGGGGAGGCACAGCCGGGAGACAGACACGTCCCCAAATTGGTGTTTGACCCTCATGAGATTCCCCCCCCGCGCTTCTTTCGTGGGTAGAAAATAATTAAAGCCACAGGAGGAGCCGCACAAGCGTGCAACTGATCCTCCGGCTCGCTATGGACAACGAAGGGAAGCTGCCTTCCCAGCGGCGGCTCTTGCTGTCTGCGGAAGCGGAGCTCTGCGGGGGGAGCAGGGAGGCGCGTCCACACACCGGAGTGCTTCTGCTGCTGCTGGCGGCGATGCCGGCGCGACCGCCTATCTCTGCCAGCGACTCCTGGATCCCGCCCTCCCGCCGCCCTCCCGCCACCCCCCCACCCCACTCCAACCCCCGGAGGGGTGTTTTTCAGGCAAGAGCCGCCGCTTCCATTCCCACCACTCAGTCACACTGCTCTCCCCCTGTTGACACGAACTCCCCCTCTTTCCTTTTCATAGCTGAGCCACAGTTAAACAGACACCATGGTTCAGCTGTGAACACAGAAAAATAGCACATCGAAGAACTCTGTGTGTGTGTGTGTGATAATATGGAGCTTAATTCCATCATGTCCCTATATTGACACTCCACCTGCAGCACCCCACACTTTCTCCTTTCAGTCTCCTTTGCTCTGGCTCAAAAGTGAAAGCCCCAGGATCCTCTGAGCCATACTTGGAACAGCACACCATTGTGTGGAAGTGCCCCCACCCCCAACGCCAGGGCTTGCTACATTCCATGTGGAGAAAAGTCCTGTTTTAAAGACAAATACTTTCAAATACGTCCATGAACGTACTAACTGTACAAATTCCATCAAACTTCTTATACCACAACTTCTTTGGACTCTTACAATCAGGTTTCTGATTTGTAAATACTGGGGCAAAAGGAGGTAAGTGGCTCCCGTTTTTTTCCTTTCATCTAATTGTATGTAATTAGCCTTCTTGTTTTCTCTATAAAAGCTCATAAATCTGATTAATGCCGCATAGGAAAACCACCCACAAATCATATTTCTTTAAAAGCAGAGTAAACTCACTGATGCCAGTAGAGGTAATATCAGGGCTAAAATTTACCTATAACTTAATTACAGATTTAATTATCTCATTTTCCCTTGGTTTCAGTTTTCTTCAGCTAAATCCATGCAAATAATGGAATATCTATACCTTATTGTCCAATCATCCAAGTTTAACTGAGCCAGCCTAAGCACAATTATACCCTTAAGCCAACTGATTCCAGCACACTTAGGAAGGTGGGTAATTCTCATGTTACATTCAATGCATGCACTCCCAAACATGTGACTGAGATGAGATCCCACATTTATTCAGTACTGGTTTGTGGTTTCATTGGTAAAGTGAACATGAATTCTCTCTTTCTTATACACAGATGTACATGCAAGATGTATGTGTATCAACCCCAACCCCTCCCCCTCCATCGTTCTGGCCGCTCAGAGCAGCTTGAATGAAGCCCCCACTCGTTGGTGGACCTCTGGAGGGCCCCTGGTATTTTTGGCCAATGTGTGACACAGTGTGTTGGACTGGATGGGCCACCTGCCTGATCCAGCATGGCTTCTCTTATGTTCTTATTTCTGGCGCAGTGATGCTCTCCGTTCTTGGTGCTTGGGGGGGCAAGAGTGGGAGGGCTTCTGAATTTCAGGCCCTGCTGGTGGATCTCAGGAGGGCCCCTGGTATTTTTGGCTGATGTGTGACACAGTGTGTTGGACTGGGGTGGAGCCTGAGTGGTGAGTGTGGCCTTCTGACACACTTCCGGTGATGTCAGAGGGTGTAGCCTTATGACACACTTCCGGTGATGTCAGAGGGTGTGGCATATGCTAATGAGTTATGCTAATGAGCTCCGGCAGCTCTTTTTCTACAAAAAGACCCCTGGATGTGAGACCTCCAAAGAATACCAGGGTCAGGAGGCAGAGGCAGGCTATCAAGCCACTTCTTTGAATGTC
Source organism: Gekko japonicus (assembly GCF_001447785.1). Taxonomy (NCBI): domain Eukaryota; kingdom Metazoa; phylum Chordata; class Lepidosauria; order Squamata; family Gekkonidae; genus Gekko; species Gekko japonicus. The sequence goes on from NW_015161434.1 coordinate 266,044, forward strand.
CTCAATGCCCCAGTAGGAGTTGCCAGAGGCCACCATGGCTTCCAGGCACTGGCACACATGCGCACAATGCAAAATTACTGAAAAAAGTTATGGACTATTTCTAAAATACTGGGATATTGTCTGTCTCTTTTTTAAAAAGCTATATGTTGTATGGATTCATGCCTTTCTCTACTTCAATATTAATGGATAACATGGCTATTAAAATTTAAGAGAACAAGAACTGTCTACAGAGTGACTGTGATCTTATGGGGGAAGGGGTTTTTCTTCCAGCTATTGGCTGTCTTGATGTTGGAGTCACTGTGTATGTGTGAGAGTAGTGGATGCAAAGCAGAAATCAGCCTCTAGCTGCTGATCTTTAATTGTGGTCAGGATCACACAGTCTTCAGCTGTTGAATTTAAGTTTTAACATCACATTTCTTTAAAGCTAAGTGCACGTGAAACTCATAGTTTTCAATATGGACTGGCATAAGTATCCATGAACCTAGGTACCATCAACTGCTGATCACTAAAAATTGGTATATCAATTGGATGATAGCCAAATAACACTGGGACTCAAACTACAAATGTTGGGTAGAAGTAGAGGGAAGTGTCTGCATGCAGCACTTAGTTTATTTCCAGATACCTGAAAACAACCAAGGAGATTCTGCAACTGTAATAATCTTGCTCTATTTTCTTTGCAGATCTTTGATTTCTAACTGAATTGTCACCCTTTGGATCAAGATGCCACCAGCAATTGGAGGCCCTGTGGGATACACACCACCAGAAGGAGGATGGGGCTGGGCTGTAGTTGTCGGTGCCTTTATCTCAATTGGCTTTTCCTATGCGTTTCCAAAGTCCATCACAGTATTCTTCAAAGAGATAGAACAAATCTTTGATGCATCTAGCAGCAAAGTTTCCTGGATCTCTTCCATTATGCTGGCAGTAATGTATGGAGGAGGTAAGTTTGCAAATTGAACAAGCTACGTAGTTTAACTATGTAGTCTGCATACTTGTGTGTGTGTATGTGTGTGTAGGCTCCCTTTATTTGCTTTTTCTAATTTAGGTCATATGTTAGAGTCCAGAAGGCATCATTAATCTTTTTTAGGTACCTTATTTGGTTTCTCATGTGGGGGACTGAATTTATTTTAATACTCCAAATGGGAAAAAATAGGCTTAATCTGTCCTGCTTCTTTTCAAAGCCATAAATTAAACCTTTTGGGGGATTACTTGTGTAATTCTAAAATTGTCCTTCCTGTAATGTGCCTCCCTTATCTTTTCAGAAGACTGCCTTAAGTAGCTAGGGCATGTGCATAACTTGTTCCTTAAAGTTAATTTGAATAATTAAAAGAAATGGATTTTCAGCCTCACAAGTCTGGTGCAATATGGTGAAGGAGCAGAGAAAAGAACTGGCTTTCCCAGGCATTACAACTGTGTGTGTCTCCCTTGGTGGTGTTTGAAGATGCAACAGCCTTGGAAAAGCTGAACACATTCAGGTGTGGTGACTTGTCTGAATGTGAGACCACTTGGGAACCATTGTGTACACCACCTTGAAGAAAGACAGGCAGAATGTAAATGAAATAAACATAATAATCGAGAAACCTGCCTAGAGAGATAGATTAGCCTTAGGTATATTTTCCGTGCTTCAGTTTCTTGCAACTGAAGTTGAAATGACACAGTATGCCCATAAGTCTTAACACTGGGACTTAAAAGTACAAGTTTGAGAAATATCTTCTTCCTTCAAGCTCTTTCACAGTGAGGGTGAAATATAGTTTAAATTTTAACTGTGTTTGCTAAAAATTGATCTCATTACCAACAGCTTTAGAACACTTCATATTTAAGACCCAGCTTTACTACAGTTGGAACAATTTAAATTAAAAACAAAATAGAAAGCCTCTATCAGAACCTTTCAAACGAAAAAGATTTGTTTTGTTACATAATGAAGAAATAGGATAGGTTGAGGTTTGCAACTTGGTTTCCAAATATCTCATTATAATATTTATGTTCTGTCCTTACTGTCATGACTCTTGAAAAAGTTTAGTTACAATGGTCGCTGTACTATGTATGTGTATGAATCTCATATGGGTATATATAATTTATATACTAATAGGAAAAAAGCCCGTTGTGGAAATAAATACAACGGCCTCTAGAAAGAGGCTCTGGGCGGGTGCTCCAGCCTTGGACACTCAGTGTCAATTTGCTGTGGCAACCTCAGCAGGGTATAATGACACTGAGTCCACCATTTTCTCGGAGGAACTGATCTCTGCTACCTAAAGAACAGTTGTAATTTTGAGTGATCTCCAGCCCTCACCTGGAGATTGGCAACGATTGTTACCCAGGAGGGAATGGTTGGTTTGGAGGGTGGAGTCTATGGCTTTGTACGTGTCCGAAGTCCCACGCCTCCTGAAACCTCACCCTCTCCAGGCTCCATCCCTCACATCTCCAGGAATTTCCCACCTGGAGTTGGCAACCCTATCTCTTTCCCAGCCAATCATCAACCTACCTTTATTTCCCCCTCACTCTTCCATTTCCACCCCCACACACATGCAGCCTCTCCCATGCTCTGAAGCCCTGACTGCTACGTCACATTGGGGGCCACATATGGGGGCCACCTCAGCAGCATATAAGGATACAGAGCCCACCATTTTCTCCAGGGGAACTGATCTCTGCCATCTGGAAAGCAGTTGTAATTCTGAGTGATCTCCAGCCCTCACCTGGAGACTGGACAGATTTTACCTCAGAACAGCAAAGTGTTTAGAATGTTAGAGGCAAAAGCCAATCAAGTCGCATATGCAAATGACCTTTGTGTTCTGAGGCAAAGACCAATGAGGCTGCATATGCAAATAACCTGACTGGCTATGGGGGGGAGGGAGCTTCTGAGTGACACACTAGGGCGCCAACCAATTCCGGAGCGTGTGGAATGTTCTAGAGAAGTGCCACCACCATTCGGCTTTTATATATAAGGGAGATGCTGCCAAGGTAAAAAGATGTACAAAGTCTAGCAATACTAAATTTGACTTTGTTATTGTCGTCAGTGTTTCTGTGGATGCTTTGCAGTGGTAAGGGGGCCAAAAAGTCTCTATAAAGGAATTAAGATGTTGGGATATGGTATTTTAATTGTATCTGAATTGAAACAAACCTGTTCGCAGACTCTGGATAGATAATCCAGTTCCTTAATCCTCTCAGCAGTGACACATGGATCAGTCACAGAATGTAGCTTCTAAATTTGTTTAAAAGCAAAATAAATTTGTTTAAAAGCAAGCCTTTGTGTTTGATTAAAACATTATTTAATGATTTTATTAACTAAATGATACCTTTCTTCCATTATGGAAGTCCAGTTGGCATACTTGAAATCCCAACTAGGCACTGATCAAATCTAGATCTGCTTAGTTTCAGCAGAGTCGCTGCTTGTATGCTTAAAGGTACATCCTAGGACCAGTGTATGCCCTGAAGAAAAGGCTTTAGTACTACAGAAATTGTAAGCTGTGTTTCAGGAGTGGAACCACTAAAACTTGTTGCTAATTAATCTTCTCTAGCCCTCCACATTTGCATGAAATACTGTGCTTTCTAGATCTGTACCATTCTGCATGGATTCCTTCAGATCCTTGAGGTTGATTCTATCCTTTCTAGAGTTATCAAAGTTATAAGAAATGGTCAATGGTATAGAATTAAGGTAGTCTTGGTATTGTTGAGTAGTTTAAGCTCTGTATGTGTCACTGGTAACACATGAAAACTACTGTTAACAGACATCTTAGCCATGGCAGCTGCAGCTAGAATGCTGGTTCATGATATAATGAATAGAAGAAATAAGGAATCAGCAGATTCCCATGGTTCCATCTTGTGCAGGGTTCTGTCAGTCTCCAATCTCTGCTTCTGGGGTTATCTTACTGGAGCACATTTTGATAGGAGTTCTTCAGACTTGACTCCCCCAGGAGTTAACAGTCCATCCCTTGATCCATTTTTCTGGAAGACAAAAAAATTAATCCTGGCAATATAAAGTTTCAAAACAGCACCCAGAAGTACAGCTTTCTGGGCTTTCAAAAGCAGTTCTGTCACTTACTGAACTTGACGCCAAAACTGAATCTCTGTCTGTGTGGCAGACTGGTCATAGGAGGTCCTTTTGGAATGGAATTTAATCCAGTCTGAAGGACAGGGACTCTGGTTTGATTGTGAAATCCTAATAGTTTAGATTTTGCAATCATACCTAGAAGAAAACTCAAAAGGTTCGTTGGAGCCTGGAGTATCCAAGACTATCCAGAGGAGGACTACCCAGTTGCAGCTGTGTGACCATAATCTGGCTAGTGGTCAGCAAGATGCCAGTAACAGTCACCGCCAGCTGATTGGCTGGGATAAAGTGTTTTTCTTTTTACAAAATCTATAGCATGTTTCTTTCTATACATGTATGTATCTAATCAATGTATCTAATTCTTAACATGGTCTCATCTGTGGATACTGAAATTCAGAGCTTGGGGCCATGAACAGGCAAGACAGATCTTCCTACAAACTTGAGAGAAGCCCCAGTTTTGCAGAAAAATCTGACCTCTAAAACTAATCATACATTAGGGGCTAAAACCTCCCAAATAATTTATTTTTTATTTATTTATCAAATTTATACGCCATCCTCCTCACTGAAGCAGGCGCAGGAGCACCTGTAGTTTTAATGGAAGGAGTTTTAATGAATGCCCTCAGTGGCCATTGCTAGGCAGCCACAACAGTGTTCACTCTGCCATGGAGCCTCCTTGAGTGATCTTTGGCTAAATCACACATACTCTGCCTTGTTTACCTCACAGGGTTTTTGTGAGGATAAAATGGAGCAGAGGAGAACAATGTAAGTTTCTTTGGCTCTCCATTTTGGAGAATGGTGAGATATAAGTTAAATACTATTGCTGAAGATGGGGGCCAGGTTGGTTAGTAGGTGGAAAGAGGAAAAGGATGCATGGAAAGGTGTGTATATGGGGCCTGCCAGGAGAAGGGAAAGCGGAAATAGTGTGGGGAGAGAAAAATACAGTGGAAAATGAGATGGCCCCCACATGTTCTTGCATGTTCCCTACTGCACAGTTGGGTCTGGCCTGATGGCTGGCACTGTGCAACTGTGCCTGCCCAAACCCAGCAGCTGGCCCTACATTCATTTTTTCCAGGGACAGTCTGCGAGAGAGGGAAGGAGGGAAAGCTGAAGATTGGGGGGGGGCAGATAAAAGTAGGTTGGCTGGAGGGTGGAAAGGAGAGAAAAAAGCAGGAAAAGAGGAAAGGCTATGGGAGCTATCAGTAAAAGGAAAGAAGTGGAGACGGTGGAAGTGAAGGTACCCAGGAAAACCTTGTGGGTCCCCCACTTGTGTTCTATAATGCTTGTTAGGAAATAGATTTATAGACAACTCTGGACTCTTCCTCATAATGCCCATGCTTTCTCCTTTATCTCTTGCTTCATAAAACTTTCATAGTGAGTCTAGCTTTTTCTTTGCATTCCTATGCAATTTTAAGGCTTCCTCTTCTCTGTCCCTGGCCCTTTTCAGCATGGCATGACCTCCCTCTTCATAAGCAGAGTGAGTATTGGTAGCATCTGTGTCATTGCAATGTTGGTGGGTGAAATGCCTAACTTCTAAAGCAGTTGACATCGTTGGACTGAGCATAATGACTTTTCCTTGCAAAGGAACAATCTCTGCTTTGTCCTCCCTCTGTGCACAAGGCAACCGGCAAGCACTCCTGCTCAGATGTTACACTAAGCACATAAAATGTTACTGTCTTATTTGTTGCTTGTTTCTAATTGTTCAGAGAATTCATCCCATGAATACTCATTTGCAAAAGATTGAGAGGGAATCCATACTGTCAAAAAATGGAAAAAGTTCTTAAGTTCTCAGCTTGGGTAACAATCCTTGTAAAATGATTGCTGGAACATAGATTCATCAGGTTCCCCCACCCACTCCAATCATAAGAGTTAGTTTACACAAGAATGGTTAGCCTGGGGTTTGAGACTCTCATCTTATACAGAGTCCTATCTAGTTGGACAGCAGGGGTGCAGTACACAGCTCTGTGATGTGCCTGCAATTAAACAACTAATTCTTATAGGAATATTTCCAAGACTAAGTGCTACTATTATTATTTACAGTGTGTGATCAATTTATATGGCATTCTACAGAGTAACATAAGCCAAAACCCTGGGTCTTCATCCTGAGGTGCTTTCTGTCAAAAGTTTGGTAATGGGAGGGAAGTAAGGGGGCGGGTGAGATTAATATCCCTATTAGTAAGGATAATTGTTTCTGTGGTATTTTAAGAGCTTTTCCAAAAACAACGCAAGGAATTTTGTGTTCAGCCACTAGAAGATGGTATGTCCCAGTGGCAATATTTGAACAGATAATTAGGGATGTGCACGAACCACATTTTTGTGGTTTGGTTCGTAGTTTATAGCTGTACCATGAACCAAACCACAAGCCCATACTAACCAAGAGGCTGGTTCACGAATTGACCTGGTTCGTATTCGTTTGTGAATCATTTAAAGATTAAACCTCTGCTTTCTGCTCCCAGGATCTTTTTGTGGGGAGCAGAAAGCAGGGGTTTCCATACAGCTGAACAGCATTGACCATTGGTCAGCTGTTTGGTTTAAACCCTGCTTTCTGCTCCCCGTGAAAAGCCACGTGGAGCAGAAAGCAGGGGTTTCCAAACAGCTGAGCGATACAGACCGTGGCTGTTCGCAGGGAGCAGAAAGCAATGTTTAAATGGCTTAGAGCCATTTAAACCAAGCACCACTCAGCTGTTTGGAAACCTCTGCTTTCTGCTCTCCACAGCTCCAAGTCATTTAAACCAAACAGCTGTTTCCAAAATTCATGGAAGGTCATGGCAGTTCTTCTGTTTGTGAACATTGCTTCATGAACCACCCAAAATTTGTGATGATACAGATAATTGCTATTGGTGGTGATTGTGCAATAAAATTCACTTTTGTAATTGTACAGTGTTTCCCCTGTATGATGACCAGAAATGACTTCAGTGACTATTTAATCCAACAGGCGGGGTGAGGGTAGGGAATAGAGCCACTCTTTGCTCTCATATAACCAGTGTTGACTTGGTCGCTGTTAGTTTGTTCCAGAGAAATATTAAGAACATAAGAGAAGCCAATGTTGGATCAGGCCAATGGCCCATGCAGTCCAACACTCTGTCACACAGTAGCCAAAAATACCAGGTGCCATCAGGAGGTCTAGCAGCAGGGCCAAGACACTAGAAGCTCTCCCACTGTGCCCCCCCCCCCGAGCACCAAGAATACAGAGCATCACTTGCCTCAGACTGAGAGTTCCTATCTATAACTTGTGGCTAATAGCCACTGATGGACCTCTGCTCCATATGTTTATCTAATTCCCTCTTGAAGCCGTCCATGCTTGTAGCCACCACCATCTCCTGTGGCAGTGAATTCCATGTGTGAATCACTTTCCTGTTACACAAACTGTGTGAAGAAAATTAAATAGTAATCTGTGACAGAAAGTAGAATACAAACAGTGGTTCACAGATTTGACCTGAATAGTCTACAACCCCTGAGGCACTTGTAGTAGGAAGGATTAAATCACCAAAGAACCAAATTATATATATTTTTAGTTTTGTTTTAAGGAATTGGAGGGGGGGGACGCTTGGCTGTTTGCTGATGGGAGCACCCTGTCTTTCTGTTCCCATCAGTTTATGACAGTCTCTCGGTTTGCATTCATGAATCTGCAGTCAGCTGCTAGAATACTGAACATTTGATAAAGTCTCTTTTGTGTAGTTACAATGCAACCTGTGTTTATTTCCCCCCTCCCTCCATTTCACAGTAGTGGAATCTGAAAAATAAATCCATCTAAAAACTCTCTTCTTTGTGCCATTCTATCAGTTATTGGCTATTGTGGTGAGAGTGTCTTATCCATGCATAAGGTATCCAAAAGCAGCATATTCTTATGTGCTGTGATTTTTCACACATTGCACTCAGTGGTAATCTTTTGTTTGAGTCTACTGTTCCAAGTTTCAGGTTTTCTTGTAGAGGAAGGCTTGCAATTTTGCAAGTTTTCTCATGATTGGTCGTGTCCGTTCTCTTTCCTACTGGAGTCTGTCTGTCTCTCTCTCTCAGAATGTGTGAACACAAACCCTTGAAGTATCCGAACTATTTGTCATAAATACCATTACATTCTTTAAAAATTAGCTAAACCAAACATTTACCCATCCCAGAACTTAGCTACTTCACAAGTACATCTCACTCCCAACCCACCTTCCATTTAACTTTTCAGTACACATCTTCTAGTTGGTATGAATGCCAAGTTCCATATTGGCTATCTCTAAAGAAAAATAAATAAAATACTGTGAAGCCTACAGCTCAGCCTGGAGGGAAACTTAATTCAGTGATATGCTGTGGTTCACAGAGAATCGCGTTTGCACTGCCATTAACACAAAGAACCACCCCACCAAACATACACACATAAGGAATAACTATTAATATTAAATATGTACCTATAAACATTTTAAATTATCATAGTGGCATATTGGGTTGTCTCTCCCTACTGTTGCTGAACTTTAGCCAGCTCTTGTTTATCTGGCGAAAAGGGGAAGGGCCTTTTTGCCTGCCTACTCTCTCTCCTCAGCATGAGGCACAGCAGGTCAGGCAAGAAGGTCAAGATTTCCAAGGCCTCTAGAGGAGGGCCAGCTGGTGGTGAATAAATTTCTGAACCCTTCATAAACCCCCTTCCTGTTCATTCACTAATACTAAATTTATTTTATTACTTTAACAAAGATTTGAACTAAGGCCTCTCCACAATTACCTTCTGATGTCCAAAGACTCCATTTTATTTATTTAAAGCATTTAGGGCCCTCATGGTTACAAACAGTTAAGAAGATATTAAAGATCAAGTTCAAAAACAATAAAGGTAAAGGTAAAGGTTTCTCTTGCTTGGAAGTTAGTCGAATCTGACTCTAGGGCTCATCTCCGTTTCCAAGCGAAGAGCCAGTGCCATCTGAAGACATTTCTGTGGTCATGTGGCTGGCGTGACTAAATACCAAGGTGCATGGAATGCTGTTACCTTCCCACCGAAGTGGTACCTATTTATCTACTTGTAATTTCTTGGTTTCAAACTGCTAGGTTGGCAGGAGCTGGGGGCAGAGATGGGAGCTCACCCTGTCATGTGGCACTAGGGTCTCGAACTGCCAAACTACAGACCTTCCGGTCTGCAGCTCAGCGCCTTAACCTCTGAGCCACATATGTAAAACTGTAATTTAAAACAAACAGGAAGAAGGTTCAATAAAGGAATGCCAAACAAAACTAAGTCTTCACCCCCTAGCAGGAGACATTGATAGAGGGGGACAGACTAATTTCCTGGGAAGGGAATTCCATAATTTTGGTGCCATTGCTGAGAAGTCTCTCTCTTGTGTTGATACCCATCTACCCTCCAGTTGTAAGGGCATCTGAAACAAGGTCCCTGAAGGTCATCTTAGTGCTCATGTAGGTTTATACGAGGTAGGAGTTTCTTAAGATATGTTGGTCTTAAGGCGTATAGAACTTTAAAGGTCAATAACTGCAGCGGTATTTGATTCTTCACCAACTTTTTCTTACTAATTTTGCATGTTAACGGAGAGTTCACACATTCTTCAACTGTCAGTGAGCTCTGTTTAAAGTTACTTTAATTTTTGACAGTTACAGAAAAGTTAGATTAATTACTTTTTAATTGAGGTTAAGAGTTAAGATTGGCCTTGTTATGTTGTTTAATCAGATGTAACTCATATGCTGTATGTGGGGTTGTCCTTGAAGACCCTCTGGAAGTTGGAACTGGTACAGAATGCTGGGGCCAGAATAATGACTAGAGTGAATCAAGGTCCATACTGCTCCTGTCTTGTTTCATTTGCACTTGTGTTGATTATTTCATATTGAGCCACAAACCAATCACTTAGCTAGATGGTAATCACATACTTATGATCTAAGAGATTTAGAGAAGAGAAGTTTGATATTTTTCTGTAAATATACACTACTGTGATAAGAATATCACATGCTGAAGTTTTTAGCTGAGTTGCCACCAATATGCAGAAGACACTCAGCTCTGTCTCATGCTACCAGCGGATCCCAGGGAGACTGTGAAAACTGGACAGGTGCCTGGAAGCAGTTTTGGAATAGATGAGGGCTATCAAGCTGAAATTAAATCCTGACAAAACTGAGGTGCTACTGGTACGGGAGGGTCTGACCCAGGAAATGGGTTATCACCTATTCTGGACGGGGCTGCACTCCCCTAAAGGAGCAGGTTCATAACTTGGGGATACGCCTTGACTTGGGCCTCCTGTTAAACAAACAGGTGGCAGTGGTAGCCAGGGGTGCTTTTCACCAGCTTCGGCTGGTGAGCAGTGTTCCCTCTAAGCTGTGGAGTCTTGTGAGAAAAAATGCCACTTTGTGAGCTACTGGCATTAAAGTTATGAGCAAGCTGTTTGGTGACTGCATCAATTAGTTTGCTCTGGAGTCGTCCTTCCTGAGCTATGGCAAAAATGCGTGAGCTGGAGGAAAAAAACTGTGAGCTAGCTCACACTAACTCAGCTTAGAGGGAACACTGCTGGTGAGCTACCTGCAACCCTTCCTGGTCAGAAAAAGATATTTCCACTGTGGTGCATTCTCTGGTAACATCTATATTAGTTTACTGCAGTGTACTCTACATAGAGCAGCCCTTGAAGACCATCTGGAAGCTGCAGTTGGTATAGAATGCTGCATCCAGAGTGCTGACTGGAGTGGGTCATAGAGACATATCATTCCAGTCTTGTTCCATCTTTACTGGCTTCCAGTTTGCTACTGGACTCAGTTCATTGTGCTGGCATTGGCATTCAAAGACTGTGACTAGTGTTCCCTGTAACCTGAGTCCATGTGAGCCAGCTCACATGTTTTTGTCTTCGCTCAGGAAGGATGGCTCCAGAGCAAACTAATTGGTGCAATAGCCAAAACACTTGCTCATAACTTTAATGCCGGTAGCTCACAAAGTAGAATTTTTTCTCACAAGACTCCACAGCTTAGAGGGAACATTGATGACCAACATATTTTAAGGACTGCCATCTCCCATTTAAACCCACCTTTTCACTCCAGTCATCTTTGGAAGCTCTGCTTTGGTTGCTTCTGTTATCTGAGGCTAGAAGGGTGGTGAAATGAGAAAGGGCTTTCTTGGTTTTGGTACCAAAATGTTGGAACTCCTTCCCCAAGGAGATTCATCTGTCTCCCTCTTGGTGTATTTTGCCAGCAAGTGAAGACTTCTTTATTTCTAGCATACCCCCAATAACAGTTATTGGCCCTCCTTCCTGGTTCTGGTATTATTTGTTCATGTTTTTACTCAATTCTTTTAGAATTTTTAATTGTTCAAATGTTTTAATGTGTGCCACCTTTGGGCCCCTGATCAACTGGAAAGGCAGCATAAAAATGTTTTTAATAATAATAGTAGTATGGTAAAAATTCTTAATGTGAAGGAGCCTCAGAAGCCGACATCTACTGCTGGCAGTTTGAATTCTATTCTAACATTTCCCGCGTGTGATAACCACGTTTGAGATGCAGCATTATGCAGTTATCCATTGTGTCTGAAGCTTTCAGTGAAAGCTAGCTCCTTTTCGCACAGTACCAACTCACATTGCATGGTGCAGTGTAAGTGTGGGACGTAGATGGGGCTGCCCTTGATGATATGGACTTTGCTGATTTCTGCCAAAATGCTTATTGGTGATGTGTGATTGAATTGACTGTATCTTGTTGCTACTTCTGGTTGCTTTTGTAGTCCTTCCACTGTTAACACTTGCCTTCTTTGCCTGCCTGACCCAATAAACCTTTTCTTTGCCATTGTGTATGTTACAAGCTGTCAAGTCACTTTCAACTTAAGGAAACTTTATGAATTAATGTCCTCCAAATGTCCTCCAAACCGTCCTATCGTTAACAGCCTTGCTCATGTCCTGCAAACTGAGGGCAGTGGTTTCCTTCACTTAGTCAGTCATGTTGGGGCTTCCTCTTTTCCTGCTGCCTTTGCGGCCTTTGCCATTGCTCCCCTGTGAATAGGCCATACCACATGGTGGTGGTGGGTGGGGGGAATTGTGTGATAGACCTTCCTGGAATTGCAGGCAAAATGAGAGAGCTGCCTTAAAATAGGGACAGAAGCAAATAAAGTCTTGAAGGTACAAACTCAAAAGGGGAAAAAAATCAGCACTCTTTTTTTAAAAAATGTCAGTATTCCATAAACACCACAGAATTGGTTCCCACGTTTTATTTACTTATGGCTTCCTGTTGTTCATTTTTCAATGGTTACTTGTAGGGGTCTGAATTTGTTTTTCTGTCCCGTCCCCCCCCCCCCCCCGTCCTATCTATAGGAATGTTTTGTAAATTAACATACAGATTTTTAAGAAAGGGAAAATCCCAGATCCTGATACAAGCGTGGTATTCAGATCTAGAACTTTTTGGAAATCCTGATTTTTTTCATGTCCCAATAGACCTGAGAAGAGAGAAAAAAAAAAGACGAAAAAACCCTGCACATCAGAAGCTGTGCCAGGCACAGCTGATTCTCAGCTGACTTCTCTTGCAACCTGGTTTAAACTGGGTTTCAAGAGAAGCCAATGCCAAGCCAAGGCAGAGGGGAGCTCTCAGCTCCTGCCACCCAGCCTGATCCGCAGCTGACTTCTCTTGCAGTTTGGTTTAAACTGAGCTGCAAGAGGAGCCAGCTCCAACAGAGGCGGCACCAGCCCCAACCAAGGCTGATCCTGGGCTGATTTATCAAGCTGAGCTGGTGGGAGCTTTTAAAGTTTAAAGGGACTGCAGAAGCCAGACAAACAGCTGAGAGGCAGGAGTAATCTGCTGCCTCTTGCTGTTCTCAGATCTACTGGTAATTCCCAAACATATTGTGGTTTTTCCCAGTTTTTCTGAGAAAACCTGGATATATTTGGGATGCTGAAGTATTCCCAAAAAATCCCAAATAAGGTATTTTTGGGGTGTATTTTCAGCTCGGGTAGATCCGAATGCACACCCCTAGTTACTTAAGCCAGGTATTGTCTTTTTCATTTGTGCTCCAGTTAACTAGAAATTCTGTTCTTAAAACAACCTGTAAATCTGCACAGAAATCGAGAGGGCTCTTTTCAAGATGCTTTTGCAGTTTGACATAAATTGCTGCTGAAGAGCTTTCTGTATCTAAACTGTATATAAACTATAAACTGTCATGGTTCATGTTCTGCAAAAGTTTACGAAAGCTATTCCTTGCAGCAATTAGATTTGACTCTGCTGGGCTTGAATTATGCTAATTCTCAATTTCTGTGATGGTGTAATACAAGGGTGTCAATACAAGGGTGCCAGAACCAGCCCATCCAGGGCTCTCATGTGGCTCACGAGCAACTGATGCAAGGGAGGGAGTGCTGGGGAGAGTGACTGGAGCCACTAGAACAATCTCATCTGCAGCAGTCAAGCATTGTGGGAGCATCTGCCCAGTGCTGCACCGCTGGCTCCCCAGTCCACCCATACGGGTTATCCTTTGCACCCCCTTCCCACCCCATGAGGCCTTGCAGTAAGGATAGACCAACTCGGAGCTTACCAGCTGTTGTCCTTTATACCGTTTGTATCTCCAGTACTTGGCATTACATTTTATGGCACACATGGCCCAGGTCAAAGTGACGTTTATGTCAGATCTGGCCCTTGTAACAAATGAGTTTGACACCTCTGATGTAGTATGTAGAGCTGTTCACGTATTTAATATTTAATTTTATTCTGTCTGTCTGTCTGTCTGTCTGTCTGTCTATCTATCTACCTTTTGCATGTGGCGGGAGGTATGTAGGTGCATCACAGCCAGTAATTGCTTTGACCAGAAAGAGAAGCGTTTTGTTGTTGTGTCTGTCAATTTTTAATGGCTCTGTTGGAAATTTTGTACAGGAACAAAATGGGCCAAGCTAGATTTAAATATGGAATTCTAGAGACCTAGGTTTCAATTATGAGTTTAAGAAGGGGCCACTTAATTGGAAAACTATCTGTAAAACAATTATTTTCCAGTGACGTTTTTGTAGGCTTGGTTTGAGAATAGATGCTTTTCAAGGTTGTCAAGCACCCAAAGGAGTCTTCACGTGAATTTATACAACTCTTTGAAAGCAGGCCAAAGGTCCCAGGTGAGACATGTTATGTGACCTAATTGGGACAATTATCCAAGGATTTCAGAATGCCTTGTTTTCTATCTGGGGTGCTATATGCAGCATTGGCCCTCTCTTTATCTGCTTCTGTTTAATTATCCAACTCAAAGGGTCACCCAGAGGCTGAATTGCCATGTATGTTTTGAAAATCTTGCTATCTGTTAATGACGAAATTAGATCTGTAGTTATTCAGGGCATGCCCATTCAGTTTTATTTAAGCAGGTTTTAGTGTCTATAGAATACTGAGCCTGCCTTTAATCATTGTTTACTTTGGATTTAAGGTTTTTCTGTAATGAAGTATTTTAAATACTGCTATGTAGATTAATCAGACTCAAACCTTTGGGTGGTAATTAAAAGAAAGCAATTTGTACATGGAAACAGTTTGGCTGGAGAGGATTTTAGCTGTGATTACAGCTACTGACTGGCTGTGAACTGGACATGCAAGTAATACTAAAATAATGTGTCTTTGCCAATTCTGTTTTATATTAATTTGGCTTATGCTTGTTAATCTTCTATAATGGCTGTCTAGAGATGAGAAGGCCTGGAAAACTTCAGAAAAAATGTTTTTCCCGGAGGCTTTTAATTTTTTCCAGTGGAAAAATTGAGAAATTTTGTGGAGAACAGCAACAAAAAACTCTTCTATGAAAAAGAATGTGCAGTTGAATTGCAGTGGACTTATGGTGACCTCACCCACAGGGTGTTCCAAGCAAGGGGTGAGCAGAGGTAGTTTGCCATTGCCTTCCTCTGCATAGCAACCCCTGTCTTCTTTGATGGTCTCTCATCCACGTAGGGACTATGGCTGACCCTGTTTAGTTCCCATGCTCATCAGAGCAACTCTCCATCCTTTTGGAATGAGTGAAATGTGCTAAGACAACATAGGGCACAGCAGTCTGCAACTCTCTCACTTAAGTATTGGTTGTTATTGTAATTTTGGCTTTAGGAAACCAAAGCATTTATATCTCTAAATTCCATAAATATGCCCATTAATACAAATACATACTAAGTTATAAATATTGCATTTTATGTTAAAGCAGCAGAGTAGGTTTAGGTTTGATGAGAAAGCAAGCACTGTATATATTTCAGTTTTCCCTAAAATGTCATTTTCTTTTCCTGAAAAAAGATCTTTTCCTTGATTTCCGAATTTATAGAAATTTTACACGTCTACTGCTGTCAGACTATTTCATTTACCAGATTATTTCATTTACTATTGCATTTACCATTCCACTAACCTTTGAAGGGGAATTGGGAGAAAATTGGGAAGGAAGTAGAACTTACGTTTTCAAGATTTCTTGAGTTGGAACTGATGCTGAAGAATATCATCAAGTTGTGTACAAGTTGTTGTAGGCTTGGTAGAAGGGGCTGGATCCTACCAGCTTGTTCTGCTAGTGACAGTGCAGCCCTCTGACCCAAGAAGCACACTGCCAATTGAAGAGCATCCTCCATCTGGCATTTGTAGACCAGACTGGTAGGATCCAGCTCTTTGATATCTTAACCAAGAGTTTTGATTATGAATCTACAGTTTTGAGATAGTCTTTGGGCTTGTTGGATGGAGTCAAGTGTAACTATAATAAAATCTGGATCATGGTGCATGTAGGTACAGGTACACTATTAATGCTATCTGAAAGCTACAGTTGAATTATAGTTCCAGAATAGGTCTTAAAAATCTAAATTTTAATTTCCGTTAGAGATGGCAGAGCTCTGTAATTCCTTAACGCAAAAGAACAGTGGTTAAAGAAATACTTGTTGTAATATATAAGCACTTTGTTGTTCTATACCTTTTGTTTCCAGGAACTTTATTCATGGCTCTTAACTTCCAACCATACATAGGATTTAACATTCATAGCTTTCTAATGCCATAGCAGCATTAGCTCAGATTCATGGTGGGCACGTGATTCAGTTGCATACTGAAGGGCAATCACTGTAAAATCTGTTTCTTGCACTCTGGGGGTGCTGTTGACATTTACAGTGTATAGATGGTTTGAATAGGTTCTGTATCAGAAGTAGCATTAATGCTCTTTCTGTGGATACCTACTGCTTCAGGACAGTTGAGACTGCCATAGATGCAATTGTAGGTGAAACAATTTAGTGCCAAAAAGTAGTAGGAAACCAGCTTTGCTTAAAAACCATGGAGGTATAGGAATTCCAACTGTGACACGGTGGCAAATCTCTATGTGCTGCTAAAAGTACACTTGCCAGGAAACTACAGGTCTTTGCTCCTTAATCGGGTGGTTGTGCATTGTTGGTATAAACCCCCAGAGTGCAATAAGTAAATTTTACAGTGATTGTTCTCTAGTGTGCAAGTGACTCCCACCCCCACCATGGATTTGTGCTAATGCTGCTATGGCATTAGAAAACTATGAATGTTAACTCCTATGTAAGGTTGGAATTTAAGAGCCATTGTCTCCATGTGTAAAGTGTAACCATTTTCGAGTACTCTTAAAATCTGGCAAAGTTGTTGTTGTTGTTCAGTCGCACAGTCGAGTCCGACTCTTTGCGACCCCATGGACCAGATCATGCCAGGTCTTCCGGTCTTCCACCGTCCTCTGAAGTTTGCTCAACCTCATGTTCGTTGCATCTATGACACTGTCTAACCATCTCATCCTTTGCTGTCCTCGTCTTCTTTGACCTTCAATCTTTCCCAGCATCAGGGTCTTCTCCAGTGAGTGCTCCCTTCTCATTTGGTGGCCAAAGTATTTGAGCTTCAGTTTCATTATCTGGCCTTCCAGGGAACAGTCAGGGTTGATTTCTTTTAGGATTGACTGATTTGATCTTCTTGCAGTCCAAGGGACTCTCAAGAGTCTTCTCCAGCACCATAGTTCAAAAGAATGTATTCTTCGGCGTTCGGCCTTCCTTATAGTCCAACTCTCGTAGCCATACGTGACTACTGGGAATACCATTGCTTTTGACCATGCGGACTTTTGTTGGCAGGGTGATGTCTCTACTTTTTATCATGGCATAGTATATCTAACCAAAAAATTGGCCCTCTGAGAAACTGTTAATCCATAATCTTTAGGTCTTCTGTCCAATGGTTCAGATGTTCACTTGGCATATGACTCCAAATGAATAAAAGGTAAAGGTGTTTTGTATCTGAGTAACTATTGTCCACATGTTCATTTCTCTCAGGTCCCATCAGCAGCATCCTGGTGAACAAATATGGTAGTCGTCCAGTCATGATTGCAGGGGGCTGTCTGTCAGGGTGCGGTTTGATTGCTGCTTCTTTCTGTAATACTGTGGAAGAGCTTTACTTCTGTGTCGGGGTTGTGGGAGGTAAGTGATGCTGGTACTGGATACATATCTCTTCTTGGTTACCTTAATAGCAATCATAATGCAAGAACACTCATTATAGCATTTTGAAGTGAAAATATTATTATTATTATTATTATTATTATTACATTCCATTTCAGACTGAGGTCAATTTCTGTGTGTACTGAGGAAAATCATTTTAGGTTATTCAGAGGGAGGAGGCCAATAGTGAGTTTCTTGAGCCTGGGGAGGTCAGATCTTCCTTAGCCAGGCTCCTGGGCAGTAATGGCTATCATGTCATTGCATCTTGGCTGGAAAGATTCCACAATCTTCTCCCTTCTCTGCAGTCCCCCACCCCACCCCAAGGTATCTTTCAAGATGAAAGATGAAGTGTCTCAGGAGAAACTTTTGCTGCTTCTTCTTGCAAGTGCTCTCCCCACCCGGGAGAAAAAAAGCTGCTCCAGAGGGCTTTGTGTCTCAGAGTTTGCCGCCATTGCTGAAGAGATGGGTGTTCTCCCTCTGAGGCACAGGACATCTTGGTGGGTGATTCCCACCGTCCAATCAGGGAAGCAGGAACAAATTTTCTTTTCTTTTTTTCTTTTTTTAAATTTTTTTATTGTATCATAAAACAAGTTACAAAAAAGTCAAGTACCATAAAATTTTCAAGGCATACATTATTACCACGAAGTAATGCCCTTCTCTTCGGTAAATGGAGGTCATTTTAGAGTTGCTGAAGTCTTTGCTTCCTTATGGGTGGTGTTCCTACATGTAAGAAACAGCATAAGGCCTTCTCCACATCCTGTCACCTCTTCTGTTACTGGATTGGGATCCACAACTATAGCACCTTGCAGATACTCCTCCCAGAAAGTGAGAAGAGTTCCTGCCAGGTAAGAACCATGGATGTACCCCAAATTCTTATTTAACTCCTACCTCCAATAAAAAGTCGTACTCACCATTTTAGTGTATAGAACTCTTGAACTCCTGTACCTTGACACTTTTGCACCAGTTTCATAGAGGTGTCAAGTGTGCAGCGGTTTGGTCAAACATTTGTAGCCTGCCTTCCTAACAGTGCAGTCCCAGTAAGAGGCCAGCCTACTTCTTGCTCAGCTGATTGTTTTCACAAATGTGTACTTAAAAGCTGTCAGTCTGAAGAACTGCAGTTGTCCTTTTAACCGTGTCTTTATTTTGGCTCCCTAGGTCTTGGACTTGCATTTAATTTAAACCCAGCCTTGACTATGATTGGCAAGTACTTCTACAAGAAGCGTCCACTGGCTAATGGACTGGCAATGGCAGGCAGCCCTGTATTTTTATCTACACTGGCTCCCTTGAACCAATATTTTTACAGCATTTTTGGGTGGAGAGGGAGCTTTTTAATTCTTGGGGGTCTCTTGCTAAATTGCTGTGTTGCTGGATCTCTGATGAGACCAATAGGACCCAAACCAGACCAGAAGAAGGCAGAAATTGATAACGAAGTGTTGCAGGAGGCTGGTAAACCTGTGAGAAAAGAAGGAGCAGATGTCAGCACAGACCTTATCGCTGGGAAGACAAAAAAACAGAAAGCCACATTCTTCCAGACTATCAACAAGTTTTTGGATTTGTCTCTCTTCACACATCGTGGCTTCTTGCTCTATCTGTCGGGCAATGTGCTCATGTTTTTTGGATTGTTTACACCATTAGTCTTCCTCAGTAATTATGGGAAGAGTAAGCATTTCTCTAACGAGTCTTCTGCCTTCTTGCTGTCCATTCTGGCCTTTGTAGATATGGTTGCCAGGCCATCCATGGGCTTGGTAGCAAACACCAAATGGGTGAGGCCCAGAGTGCAGTATTTTTTTGCTGCGTCTGTGATCTATAATGGTTTGTGCCACCTTTTGGCTCCTATATCCACAAGCTATGCTGGCTTTTGCATCTATGCTGGCTTCTTCGGATTTGCCTTTGGCTGGCTGAGCGCCGTCTTGTTTGAGACACTGATGGACCTAGTTGGGGCTCAGCGGTTCTCCAGTGCCGTCGGTTTGGTGACTATTGTGGAATGTGGCCCTGTGCTTTTGGGGCCACCTCTCCTAGGTAGAGTATTTCTTTTTTGGTAATGACTGTGTGGGATTGCATGTGCTTTTGGGGGGATCAGCTGTCAAGACACAAGGAGGGCAAGAAAGTATTTTCTGTCTCTACAATCAGATATACATAGAACAGTCTTGTAATTATACTGATTCCACTACCATCGAGGTGCCAGTGGAGTGATTGTGTCATCTAGTGGTGCATATCTTATGTCTCTCTTCTACCCCAGAATTCATCCATGATAAAATTGACTCTGATCCAGTAGGTTGGGTGTGCATTGTCATACAGCTTGTATAAACCAAAGGGTGCTTTTGCACCAGTTAGAAATAACATAAGAAGGTGTTTAGTAGTAAGGCTGAGGCACTGTAACCTATACCTTGCTCTGAATGATTTCTGCAGTCATATATATATATATGACTTTAAACATATATATTTAATTATTATTAATTTTTTGCCTATTAGGTAAACTGAACGACGTGTATGGTGACTACAAATATACCTACTGGGCATGTGGCATCATCCTGATCGTCTCTGGGATCTTCCTGTTTATTGGGATGGGCATCAATTATCGGCTGTTGGCTAAAAAGGAGAAGACTGAGGCGAAGCAAAAGGCTGAAGGGAAAGAAGAAGAAACCAATATTGATGAGGCTGAAAAACAAAAAGAGCCGAGCAATGATGTGGCTAACCTGCCTCAGAAAACCACAGATGATGGTATAAAAGAGGAGGAGAGCCACATGTGAGAGACTGGTATTTTAAGTCCAGGAGGACAGGATAAAATATTATCAACATGTGTTGTGTTTGGATGGGGGAGCACTACTGGTTGTGGGTAGTGGTGAGAAGGGTAAAAATCAGGTGATATATTTTTTTTAACAAAGCTACAGATTGTGTGTGTAATCAGCATTTGACAGGAGTAACAGAGCTCAATGGGCAGTGCCATCTTTTTATTGGGGGTGGGTGGGAAGGGAGGGGAATTTTTATACTCTGGCTTTTTTAACAGTAATGTGAATGTACTAATATGTGCCTTAGAGCTTCCACGTTTAGGCTACTTTGGCAAAGCCTTAACTCCAGCCTACAGTGTTCTCCTTGAAGGTCTGGAGTCTGCTTAGGCCACCTCCATGAAGGACATCTGGCTTCTTTTATAGTGGGGTCTCAAGGTTATGTGTTAAATGAACCCCATTTCAGAGTTTCCCAGAACACATTGCTGCCAGAATCTTTGTACAATCAGGTATGGGGGAGAGAGATTGGTGGATCTTGATGAAACAGGTTTTCATTTCTGATGTTTCTGGATGACAAGCTCAAGCTGGCTGTTGTGTTGTTAGCATCTTTGAAAACTTTTCTAATTAGTGCAGGCTTTTTAAATCTTCCTGGTTAAATCTGAAATATTGGAACTGAGTACAACAACAAAATATGCAAGGAGACAGTTTCATACAGTTTCATACTGTTGTCACTTAACTTACTATGGAGTCAAACCTACTTTTTAAACATCATTATGCTTCTGGTGGTCATTGGCCTGGAAAATTTGTCTTGACAAGAATAACAGAAAACAAAATGGGTATCAGTGCAATGAGCAAGCCGATTCTGAAGGGTGTGCCTTAATTGTTGTCATGACAGTCAAAATATATACCTTTTTAACAATCTCTTAGAATGATTCAGTGCCTAAATCAGCCACCCTAGACAGGCCTGTTAGAAAGAAAGTCCCGTTGAAATTGTAGGGACTTACAACCAAGTAAATGTGTTTAGGTTCAGGCTTGTTATCTGCATCACTGCCACTTGTATTCTTACTGCTGTTCTACTGCTCTTCAAGTTTGCTGCTTTCAAAGACACATGTTTTCAGTTCTGATATTTATTGCTAAATTCTAGGCAAAATTCTAGTATTCTGCTCTGTGCTCTGGAATGCTAGTTAACTGACCAGAACAGATACTGCAAAGACATCAGTATCCCTGACTTCATTCTGGATAGGATTCTGCATCAATAACATCTTGTCTCTTTCTAATCAGTGGCCAAAATAGTTTGTTGAGGATCAGTTCATATTTTCCCCTTTGCAGACTAAATGGACTCCCTTATTTCATCTGGTAACTTCCTGTAACACAAAACATTTGATGTGGTAAAACTGTGCTTCTAGTTTCTTTGCCCATTTTGCATGTTTTGTGTTGCTAGATGTTGTCCGATGGAAGGAGGTAGAAGAGTCATGGTCCTGTTGTGATGACAGCCATGTATCCTCTGTAAATGTCAAGTTCTAGTCTCAGTGTTAAAACAAGTAGCACATTGCTGGGCTGTGTTTGTCTTCTGCTTTAGGATGCAGAGAAACTAAAATCCACTTTTGTGTGTTTTGAGTAGCCTGGGGGGGGGGGGTCTGGCCTGATGAACCAAATTATATTTTGGTCTCTTATAACTTATTTTCCTGTGAACTACTGTTTCTTTCCAGACAATGACAGCTGAAACACTAACAGGTGGTTCTAATGTTGTTGTTGTTGCCAGTTTGCTTGCTCTGATCAGTTGGAGAACACTGCTCTTGTATAATTTCCTGTAACACTGAATGTCCATACCCTCTCTGTAGTAATGTTGGGTGACTTCTTCTGTGTGTTTTAAGTGTAGCATACACCAGAAGTACAGGCTATTTCCTTGCATGGGGCCATTTTCTTGCCAAAGGCAGGTTTGCTGTGATGCAAAAATCCCTAACACCAGTATTTGAAATCTTTTCTGCTATTAGCAGAGCCACGGCTGATCCATGATGGTCCTCAATTTCAGCACTGGCATGCTGGAGGACCCCCATAGGCTTCTCGGGACTGTCTTGTGAATGGCATGTGGGCTCATCTTGTGAGGAGAAGATGCAAATTATCCATCTAACATCTTATTCCAGTAAAGTGTTCGTGTTACTGAATTCATGTAAGCAAATAAGTTTTAGAAGAATGATTGACAGAAATGCAGTGACAGGCTCTGAGTGTTGAAGTGAACTGCAGTAGTTATCCGTTAGATTTGATAAATCAGACCATCTTAAACTCTTCAGTGTCCACAGGAAGGTTTATGCAGACCCATTGTTAAATAGTAATCATAACATGAGGGTCTAGTCTTCCCCCGCCATAATTTCCATTCGTTAAAGGATAGAAATTCAATCATAAATTGTACCTTCTCATCTGCCTCCAGTGTGTATTCTGCATACTTTTCATATAGAGAACCAACATCCCCATGAAACACTCGCTTTGTTAAAGCTCATACTGAAGAGAGAATGTTTTTAATTTTGCAGAGCCCCCATATGTTTAGAATGCTATGCAAATAGTAGTGCTGGTAAATGGTCCAAACATAGTTAGTTTGAATTAAGATGAACAAATGAGATTCTATTTTTTCCATCCTCCAAATATATAGATTCTGACAAGTGATCTTCCCTTTGTAAAAGAAGTTTCTGTAAATCCCTTGACAGTATTACCCATTGCACTGTGAAGTCCACTATTCTGTTGTCTTGGCTGTTGAAGTTAGTTACTTTTTTATTTTGTAATTGCATTCTGCTCTAAAATTGTATAAAAGGAACAGGTCAGGGTATTTTCATACTTTAGAATATGTTTTAAAGCCAATAGAGTATTTTGTATAAACAGATTTTATTGTACTGTACTGAGCTGTGACATTGTAACACCAAGTTATTTTATGTTGAAAAGTTCCACTTGTCAAGAGTTCATAGCAACTGGTTCACATTGCAATAAACTAACCATTAAAACTGTATTGTGGTCCATGTTCTTCAAAGTTCAAGGATGTATGATAACAGCTGTATCTATGTATGTTTGGATTTGACTTCACATTTTGCCAAGTACAAGGAGCATAAAGAAATTCAAAAGGCAATTTAGGTACTATTGTCTCTCCCCACCCCAGCATACAGAACTTCACCTTCTGGAAAGTATATTTAATCTCAATAAACTATTAGGGTAGAGTTATGTGTCCACTTCTCAGTGAAGAACCAGTCCAATATGAAGGCATTAAATGAAATCTGAGAGCCAGTGGGCTCGAGTAAGTGATTCTGATTCACAGCATAGTATAACCATTGACTAATTTTGTCAATGATAATAATGTTGATCATTATTTGTGAGAGGGGCAGAAGTGTTAATGTAAAATACAGTATATATGAAAAATGCTAGATTAGAGCCACATCCTATGCTGGACAGTACACAGGATCTAACTTTGGATTCCCTGTGCTGGGCAAAGAAGGCTAATCTGTATATCTAATTCCCAGCATGCCCCCTCCGTGCGGATATCTAAATCCGCACATCGGTGGCACTTGAGGGGCAGGGAGATTTCCCTGCACATTTGGGGCAATACCCAGATGTGCAGAAAAATCTGAAAACTTGGAAAAAATATGTGGGGGATATTTAAATCCCCCCAAAAGTAAAAGAGCATTTTTACTGACTGGCAGAAACAAGCTGTTAACAGTGCGGCAGTCAGAAGGAACTGGTGGGATGTCCGTGCCCCTCCTCCTTGGGCATGCGCAGTGGGGTTCCCGCGCATGCCTGGAGGAGAGGCGCGAAAATCCCTTTGTGAGCTTTGCATACCACCAATTCGGATCAGCTCAAGCGCATAACCCCATGAGTGTGACTGCACAGATGACTACTTGAAGATCATCAGTTACAGGTAAGTAACCTGTTTTTGCTAGTCCAATCCTCTGCTGCCATCAGGAACAGCTCCCTGCCTGCTTCTAAGTGAAACCCCTTCAAATGCTTTAAAGAGAGCAACCATGTCCCCCCTCCTCCAGACTAAACATTCCCAAATCCCTCGGCCTTTCCTCATAGGGCTTGGTCTCCAGGCCCCCAATCATCCTCGTCACTCTCCCCAGCACCCACTCCATTCCATCCACATCCTTTTTGAAGTGAGGCCTCCAGAACTGCACACAATACTCCAGGTGTGGCCTGACCAATGCAGTGTACAGTGGGACTACAACATCTTGCAGTTTTGATGTTATGCCTGTGTTGATTCACCCCAAGACCGCATTAGCCTTTTTTGTCACCACATCACACTGGCTGCTCATATTTAACTTATGGTCCACCTGTACCCCAAGATCTTGTTCACACACACTGCTACTCAAAAGTGTATCCCCCATACAGTGCTTATTCCTCATTTTTATTACCCAGATGTAGAACACTGCACTTATCCTTGTTAAATTGCATCTTGTTCACATCTGCCCACTTTTCCAGCGAGTCCAGATCTCATTGAATTCTAGCTCTATCTTCTGGTGTGTTCACTGCTCCTCCCAATTTGATGTCATGTGCAATTTTAATGAGTAGCCCCTCCACACCCTCATCCAGATCATTTATATTAAAAAAAATTGAAAAGTACTGAACCCAGAACCGAGCCCTGTGGCACCCCATTGGACACCTCCCTCCATTCAGATGAAATGCCACTGACAACTTCTCTCTGAGTGCAGTTCTCCAACCAGTTCCCTATCCACCTAACTATCCTAGAGTCCAGTCCATAGCCCTCTAGTTTACCCATCAGAACATGGGGAACGCTGTCAAAAGCTTTGCTGAAATCTAGGTAAACAACATCTACAGTATTCCCTCAATCTAGTAAGCTCGTCACTTGATCAAAGAAGGAAATGAAGTTGGTCTGGCAACTTGGGGGCAAATCCATGCTGACTTCCCCAGATCACCAAGTTGTCTTTAAGCCTTCCTGCTTTCTCTCCTCTATCCAAGTTTCTCCATTTTCATCCAACAGTGCCGAGGTGAGTTGAAATAACAGGAAGGTGCTGGGGAAATATACTTTACCTATCCAGGAGATCAGGAATCCATAGAGCAGAGACTGGAAAGATGTAAAATGGCCCAAATGAATTTGGGGGTGACCTGCCAATAGAGCGCCTGGGCAGGCACACTGAGACTGGGGCTGTGCTGCGCTAGTTATACCCAACGTGTCCAGAGGGCTTGCTAATGTGTGGAGTCCCTTAGAATAAATAACTGATGCAATTACTTTAGGGGTATGTTGGGATTAATCAGGGCTAGAACCATGTAGTTTGGACACTCTGTATAGAGTTCCCAAGACTGGACAGAAGAGGCCAGAGGTTTCTTCTACATGTAAAGTAGATTTTGGGTTGGGTTCCTGATTAGTACTCTGGGGTTGGAAGACTAATGGATTGCTAATTTAAACTACTCAAAAAGGAACCAATACTGCTTGGTGAGCCACCTGGTCTTCAGGTGTGGGAAATGGGTAAAAGGCAGGATTTGTCATTGTCAAGGAAATGCAGGAAGGAAGGATGAGATCAATGGGATTAGCATTTGAGATTGAAAGAAGTTACTCTGAGGCGAGGCAGGTCCATTGTCTGGAGTATGCAGATGTCGACATGGGAGGGGGGTAGTCACAGCTGTCAAGGCAATATCTCGTGTTTTTTCCAGGGTCATATCGTAGGCATAATATTACGGCCTGCCAGTCCTGGCTTCCATCTTTTTGTCCACTTATGTCAAGTTGCCTGGTGTATGGACTCCTAGGGCACCCCTGTGGGGGCCATTGATGGTTGAAACAACCCCTCCTGATGGACAGGGAGTTGGCATACCTACAAGCCAGACTGGTTGGGAACGTGTATGACTCTGGATGCTTTGCAGAGTTTGTCTCCCAGCACAAATCAGGGAAGTTGAAGTCACCCATGACTATCAGGTCATGTTGTTTGGATACCCTGTCAAGCTGTTCAAGGAGGGCAGCATCCAGCTCTTCATCCTGGTCAGGAGGTCTGTAGCAGACTCCAACCACAATACTGTTTGTCCTTCCTTCCCTTATCCTAACCCAGATACTTTCCACTGGGCTGTCATCCTCGCCCTTCAGTATTTCTTGACAAACAAACCTACTCCTCATATACAGTGCCACTCCACATCCTCTTTGACCCTTTTGTTTTTCTTGAACAACTCAAATCCTTCCACTACTACATTCCAGTCCTGGGAAGCATCCCACCAAGTCTTTGTAATTAGGGCCGGCCCACTCACTAGGCGAACTAGACTTTCGCCTAGAGCAGGCTGATCATGAGGGTGCCAAACTGCGCCCCCCGCCAAAAGCCCTGCATACTGCGTCACCCCCTGACCCCAGCTGCCACCTCTTTCTCCTCCTCCCCCAGCCATCTTCATCCTGAAGTGCCCTGCCGGCCGCCCCCTCCCCCCACCCCTTCCCACCAGCTCAATCCTCACTTCCTGCCTTCTTCCTCCTGCTCAGCATGCCTCTCCCCCCTCCCCACCATCCTCCACAGCCCTCCTCCTCCTCCTCTCTCCACATGCTCTTCGGCTCTTACAAGTAGGCTGGCTGAGGAGAGGCGAGAAGCAAGCGGGCAGCAGGAGGCTTGGTGACGTGCGTGATGTGCCAAAGTGCCCGGCGCACCCAGATGCAAGCGGCAACGCGCCCTCCCTCCTCTCCTGTGGGCGCTTCTGTCCCCCTGGGCCACCGCTGCCCCGCTCGTCCGCTGACTACTGAGGGGCTCACCTTGCTACCTCTGTCCCGGTGCTCGCAAAAGCACCACGGGGGAACATCGGGAAGCCAAAGGGGAGCTTCCCTTTGTGGGAAAGCGGTGGGATCCGGTGGGGAAGCCTCCTCCCCTGGGCTGGGGCTGGCTTCAGGGTTTTTTCAGGGCAGAGGGAAGTCTTTGCGCCTGCTGTCCTCCCACCTCCCAAAGGTCGATCGAATTGGAGCTCCACTGGGGCTACCAGACGGCTGTCAATCTGCCCGGTTTGTGGGCGGGGCTAGCAGGCCCCCTCTTGGGAGGGAACTTCATGTGGGGACGCAGGAGGAGGCCAAAAGAGAAGGGGTCGCGCGCACACAACCCCCCCCCCCCCCTCCCCCCCCCCCGGGCTCCCGGGAAAGCCGAGGCCCCAGTCGTTCAAAAGCGGGCCTATTGTGCGTTGGAGACAAGAGGAGTCTGAGGGATAGGGGCTGCCCCGGTTCCCCTCCTCCAGAGACTGGGGCGCCTCTGCTCCGGCTCCACTCCAGGCCAGGTTTTTTGCACACTAGGCGAGGCTGTTTGTCATCATCATCATCATTATTTCCTAAAATGCATTTATGTTTGAAAATTGGTGGGCACGTGGGTGGGTGGGGGGCAGAAGGTAGCCTCGCCTAGTCTTCAAAATGTCTACTAAATCATATCCCTCTACCTGCATTAGAATCTCAAGCTCTTCCTCATTGCCCAAGCTTTGGGCATTGGTACGTAGACACTTGAAGCCCCTACACCTTTGGCTCCATTAAACCTGGCCCCCTCAGGTGGGCCTTTGCTATTTGCTCTCCTTCATTTAAATCCCTATGTTGGTCATCTCCTTCCCCTTGTGGTGTCAGTTTAAAGCCCTCTTGATGAATCTCCCCAGATTTCCACCAAACACATTCTTCCCTGACCTTGACAGGTGAAGTCCATTGCATGGTAGTAGGCTGTTGTCCAGATAGGCTTGCTCAATATATTATGGGAATCTTTTTTCAGGTTTCCTGAAGTCCAGATCAATGTTCTAGTCTCAGTATGGTGAATGCCTTCATCTCCACTCCCCTGCCTATATTTGTATTTCTTTGAAATGTGGAGAGGCTACATTAACCATCATCTCTATCTGCCTCTTAAGATCCTTCTCGTATACTTGAGCAAAAGAACCAACTGGCAAGTGGGCATTCTCAACAGGACTGACAAAAGCCACTCTATGAAGCAGATCTAGGAAATGAGAATCTGAATGTTGATCTAACTGAAAGAAGTAAAATGTGGTATGTTGCAACTGCTGGAAAAATGACGACTGTTCAGTTGTCATGGTTTTTGGCTTTGTGTGAGTGCTAGTGTCAGCTATACTGCGTCTAGCTCTAGATTTCACAGCAATTTCTTAGCTTCAAGAAGTCACTTAGAGCATCACGTTTTTTAAGCCTCCAATTTGGGAGACCTAATTTCCTCCAATAACTCAGCAATTCACTTCAAAGATGCTCTAAATGTAGTGGGGTGGAGGTAGGGGTAAGGGAAAGGGGGACAACATTACTTTTGTAGGGCATGGAAGTCTGTTGTCAGTGGCTACTGCATTAATTGTCCCATCGGATCTTTTAAATCTTAAGTACTTGCTGAATTCAGTGTTGAACTGAGGCTTAAAACTCTACTGGTTTGAACATTGGTGGATCAAGACTGCTGATCATATGTGCAAGTGCAAAATGTGTGTGACTACTGCAACATTTTTTCCTGTTTGTGCCTGAATTGTTTCACTGGGTAAGCACACTGAGTACTGAAGCTGTTAGGACAATAGTTAGCCATACAATTGAGTTTGGGGGTATTGTTGACTTATTCAGATTTTCTCTCTTTTTAAAGAACATTTTTCAATTACTTGCATTACAACTACATTGAAGTTTTCACTGATCTTTCTGCACTATGTGGAAGATATGGTCAATTACGAAACAAGGCTCAAAATCTACCTACACAGATTAGCCAAAATACATTATCCCGTGTGAATGCAAACAAAATAATGACAGTTCTTTAGATTAAATTTTATTATTAGGGAGAGAACCTTGAATTGCCTTTTGATGTACATATTAAATCACTGCTTTTCCAAATTCTAATAGCCAATATTTTGCTTGAAACTAAAGCTGGAAGTGTCAGTGCACTAAACTGAAAGGATGAGAATTTCCCAGTCTCAACCATTCTGTTTCTGCATGAGTTCATGATCTGGCTATTCATCCTAACTGAAAAGAGGCAAAGTTGGAGCAGTGACTCATGCAGAGATACTGGAGATAGCTTCCTTTAAAATATGCTTCATCCATGCCTCAGGAATGAGTAAATGGTCAATTGCAGGTATGTCCTGTCCCAAAGAAAGATCAACTGGAGGCCAAAAGCCCCTGACATCTGCAAAGCCAGAGTGGGCAGCTTCTTCTGTGGGTGGATGCTTTGGGCTTGTGTGAGCTTTTCAGTTATCTACTTTTCATGGTACATCAACAATGGTCTTGTCTTACAGACCGCTAGTTTTTCCTAGTACCCTGCTTGGAAATGACAATATTCAGCTGAATGTATAAGAAAGAAGGTAAGATTCTCTAGTAATAGGCACAGAGATGTCTTGAAGCCATGTTGGGAATATTGCTAGCAAAGACATTGAAAGGAACAGCTCAAGGTGTGGAAATAGCATACCTTTATCTTGATCTTGGTGATCTGTTGAGCCTGGGAGACTTCAGTAACTGAGTCCTCTTTTGCTGCTGGAGGCCATGCTGCTGGGCAGGAATCTAGCTTTTCAGCTCTGTCCTGAAACGGGGAGGCATTAATCAAGAGTCAACAACCTCTATATTACCAAATACATTTAAAGAGCTTGGATGCAATAGAGTTTTGGACCAGATTCTTACCAACCATTACTTCTAAAAACCAAAAGAGGCCATCTTCTGCTAGTTCTCATTGGACATCTGAACCATTCTTTGTTGTTTGTATAGTAGCTATTAAAAATCATCCCAAAACTGAAATTTGAAATGGTTAATGTCAGTTGAAAAAATGTACCATTTTGGAGTGAATCTTTATTTGCCGCTTCCCTGTCTCTTGGTGGAAACTAGACCTTGCTAGTAGTAAAGACTAGACCTCCCTCCTAACAAGCTGCCTTTCCTTTTTAAACCACATTCCTGTGGTTATAGTCCCTTAAGTGAGTGATTTTTTTTAACTGTAGGAAGCTAAGAACTGCTGATGTGCCATTTCTGGGGGGAGCAAAGACAGCTGTTCTGCTTGCAAGCTGCTTCAGAGCACATAGGGCAAACTGGCTGTGCCAAGCGGTTCCTTTCTTAAGGATTAAGGCAGAATGGAGGGATCCAGAACTTCAAAGGCTGAAAATGTCCACATAATTTTGCTAATGGTTATATTTCTTGCAGAGGTAAAGGGAGAAGGTGAGAGACAATGCCAGGATTCTTTCCATAGCTGGCTCAACTGTACAAATACATCCACCAGAAAAGGAAAACACTGGAAAAGAATTCTCGTCACTTCTTCTAAGTCCTTTCCAGTGCTGCTGCCAAACACACCTAGCATTATAGGCTTATTGGGTCATAGCTCCAAAGTGGATCATAATGTGTTATCCACCCCCCAGAATATGTTGCCACTCTTGGAAACAGCAGGAGGCCATTCTATAAACCAGTGTGGGAAAGAAGGGGGGGGAGGGGAATCTTCAAAGCAGGAACTGACTGTGGTCCCAGTAGCTAACAGGGTAGAAGCCAGCAGAGCAGAGCATGGTGGATTAAGTGTTCATGCCTTTAGGACAAAGTTCCATTCAAATAAGGAATTCCAGAGTAAATCTTGTCTAGGTCCATTATGTCTTTTAATAGCAATGGAGAAGGCTGTTGCTGTGCTCCAGGACTGATCACAGCCTGGCTATTGGACATATAAACACTTATTTTTATGAGCCTGGTCCATGTTTTCTTATGAGCTATTTTTAAAAGCTTAGGAAATTCCCTGCCCTCCCCCCTCCCTGAAGCTATCCAGGAGGCCTCTTGTTTGGCACATCCTTACAGAGGGACTGAAACCTGCCTCCCCCCCCCCTTTTTCCTTCTCAGGCCTATTGTCTCTTTTAGCAGGGTGTCTTCTCTGCAGAATTCTTCCCAGGAGTACCCAAACCTCAGATAAGCTGTGTAAAGGCTGATGCAACACAGAAGGCCTTTTCAGATACCATTGTAAGCACTTTGAGAACTACTGTGTGCAAAACAAACAGACTGGCACACGTCTCAGGGCAAGACAGCTGTGGCAGCAAATCTACAGACATTGGCTTGGATCCTGGCTGGCATTTCCACAGGTGCAAGGACTTCCATTTGAAAAGCATTGTTTTTCCCCACTCCCTCCCTCCCATGACAGCCTGACCCCACATCCTGTTCCTGGTAACCCTTAGGAACAGGATTTTGGGGAGCATTCTAGGCACCTTTGGGAAGGAGGAATGGGGAGAATTGCAGTCTGTGAGTGGATGTCCTTGTGCCTGCAGAAATGCTAGTGATGGGTAGTGGGTGGCCATATAGCCCCCTTGCCCAGATTGCCCGGAGGCACTGGCTAGGGTGTCACCAATATGTGAATGACACCCAGCTATATCTGATGTTGGGCGGCTGGTCTGACTCTACCCTGGAAGATCTGAACCAGGGATTACAAGCTGTGGCGGGTTGGCTTAGACTGAACTGATTGAAATTGAATCCGATGAAGAGCGGACCAGGGGTAGGGATCCCACTACTGGCCTTCGATGGGATGCTGTTGGTGCCAGCGCAGAGGGTCAGGAGTTTGGGAGTGTTCCTGAATGCCTCCTTAACAATGGAGGCCCAGGTAGCAGCCACTGCCAAGGCAGCCTTTTACCATCTTTGGCTGATCAGGCAGTTGGTTCCCTTCCTCAATGTTGCAATGATCTGGCAGCAGCGATCCATGCAATAGTCACCTCGAGATTAGACTACTGTAATGCTCTCTACATGGGGCTGCCCTTGTCACAAATCCGGAAGCTGCAGCTGGTGCAAAATGCAGCAGCCAGGCTGTTGATGGGTCTCCCTGTGCAGGAGCACATCCAGCCTGTGCTGAAGGCATTGCACTGGCTGCCAATAGCATACCAGATTCACTTCAAGGTGCTGGTTCTGACGTTTAAAGCCCTATATAGTCTGGGGCCTGCCTACCTGAGGGACCGCCTTTCCCCATATGTTCCCCAGAGAGCACTGAGGTCGGGGTCTCAAAACCGCTTGACCTTCCCTGGACCAAAAGATGCCAGATTGGCCTCTACCAGGGCCAGGGCCTTCTCAGTAGTGGCTCCATACTGGTGGAATGAGCTCCCAGAAGACACTAGGGCCCTGTGGGACCTTTTACAGTTCTGCAGGGCCTGCAAAACAGAGCACTTCCACCAGGCCGATTAGGAGCTACTACCAACTGAACTGCGGCAAGGCCCTCTATGTTAACAGCAACAGCCTGTGATGCCAACTGCTACGGCCTCTGGCCATATTTCATTGTTACCATCATATCATGGCCTACAGGGATTAGGAGGCAATGCTACCACCACCAGCACATTATTTGCACTTAGTTTTCATGTGTTACTTGTTAGATTATATATATAGTTTTTGATTCTGCATTGTGTTAATGCATTGGTGTTTTAATGCATTTTAATGCATTTTCAATTTTTACCGTAAGCCACCCTGAGCCTGCCTTGGCAGGGAGGGCGGGATACAAATCGAATTAAATAAACGGAGGGGTGCTCCACCCACCTGCTCACTCAGACAGCTCTACCCCAGGTGCACTCTACCAGTGGCTTGCAGATCTGCATGCCAAGCACAAAGGAAGGGTGCAGCATTCTGCCTGACTGCTCATTCAGCCACCCTTGCCCTTGACAGCTGAGCAAGTGAGCCATGTTGTACGGCACCCTGTACTGTCTCGTCACTGGCCCAGTGCCTGCAGCTCTTCCCACCAAGCACATGGGAGGAAAGGAAGGGTGCTGGTTCAGATCCTGCTGTCACCTATTCCCTCAGTCCTTCTCAGGTTTGGTTGCAAATAGATGAATGTCATTTCTCCAGTCTTCTTTCTTGGGTGACCCAGTCTGTTTAGCTAGAACTGAAGAAAAAGAAAACAGTGGTGAGACCAACCTACCCTTTTGTTATGTTTTCAGAACTGTGGAAGGTACAGATACATTTCCCTATCTGTAGCTTAGCTGCAGGATGTAAAAGCTTCCCAGATTTTCAGCAGGCTTGGACAGCATAGAACTGAGCTTTCTTCACTGTTTGACACCACTTTTTTAACAGAAGGGGATAAGAAAATATAACAAAAAGCAAGTATTTAAAATATTGTTGTACATTCCCTGGTTCCACATGTGGTGAGAAGTTCCAGCATTCCTGGAGGAAAGAACACTGGTGACTTCAGGTAATTTGTAATTACCTTTATGTACAAATATACTTCGGTGGTAACAGCGTTCTGTGTGCCTTGGTGTTTACTCATGCCGGCCACATGACCACGGAAACGTCTTCGGACAGCGCTGGCTCTTCGGCTTTGAAACGGAGATGAGCACCGCAACCCTAGAGTCGGACTCGACTGGCTTAAGAGCAAGGGAACCTTTACTTTTACCTTTACTTACAAATATACAAGAAAAGCTCCAGTGGAAGACATCCAGGAGATACAATTCATTGGACCGCATCAGATTCCATGAGAGATCCTATACACCCAAGCTGCTTCAGCCAGCCCTATCAGCCTTTGTCTTTGACTCAAACTTGCGGTTTCTTTTCTTTCTCTTTCATATTGCCTAACCACCACCACCCCCAAGCTAGGAAGGGTCAGCTCCCCAAATGTTCTCATAGGTGGCTCAACAAAGCCATTGGGGAAATAATGTCTCTTGACAGTCAGGCGCATTGAGAACTGTCAGTTGACCATCTGGAGCCATTAACCTAACAAAGGAATGCAACTGCAGCAATATCTTCTAAATCTCTCTCTCTCTCTCTCTCTCTCTCTGCCCTTTTCGTGACACTGTAGAGATCACCCTCTTCCTCCACTTCCTCATGCTTGGTTGGGTGGAGGCAAAACAATGTATTTTCTGCTTTTTTTGCATACCAGTTTAAAAGCAATTGCATTTTATTTTTATTGCATCATCTGCTAAAACTCAGATCAAAGGTTCTTTATGATGCTGTTGGTGCAAGGTGTTGCACAGTTGTTTATGTGATGACGCAATGGCTTAGCTGTACTTTCAAAAATTTCTATAGATTCTGCCCCTAGGCACCTTCACATATGGATGCTGGGTGGCAGCTGTTTAAATAGGGTTGCCAGGTCCCCCCTCACCAATGGCGGGGGATCCCTCCTTTCTGCAGCAAGAAACTCATTTGTGTCAGCTCACCTTGCAGATAAACTATGCATTGGTTTCACACTACCGTAAGCAGCTTCTGCTGGCATTTTTAGCAACTGTAGGAAGGAGATTACACACACACACACACACGCACACACACACTGTTTGCAACAGAGTAACCTCTGTGGGGCCAGTTTGAAGGGGCATGTATGCTGGATCCTTATAATAAGGAACTGTCCTTGAAACACAGTTAGGTTTTTACACTTCTACGCCTTCATATTTTTCC
Source organism: Gekko japonicus (assembly GCF_001447785.1). NCBI lineage: Eukaryota > Metazoa > Chordata > Lepidosauria > Squamata > Gekkonidae > Gekko > Gekko japonicus. The sequence goes on from NW_015161434.1 coordinate 300,403, forward strand.
CTTCAGGACTGAGTTACAAGTTCCTGAGAAAATTTCCATGGGCCTTGGCATTTGTGGATATGGTATTTATTATTGTTGAATAATCTCAGTTTTATTTATTCATTCATTTGTAGTCCACCTTTCTTGTCAGGACTCAAGATGGATTACAACATTTTACAAATACAATAAACCAGTAGACATACAATAAACAATGAAGTATAGACTAAAACTACAACCCCACTGATGATGCTTGTTTGAACAAAGTTGTTTTGAAGACAGAAGTTCCTGAAATATGAATTCACTATATTTTACCACTCTTTGGATGAGGAAACATGTATCCTAGAAGGGCAGAGTCTCTTGAACATTGGGGCATATGACATGTGGTTGTCCAAACATTCTTTTGGGGTGTAGGGGCCAAGCAGTCAAACCAGTTCCTTGTTCAAATCTCTTTTGAAAAACAGGCCTGTTGGTGGTTGTCCAAATAGAAGCTTGTGGCGCCAGAGGCAGTGTTTGGACCAGGCACCACTGTTTGTCTTCTTGCAGGGGACAGTCTCCAGAGCGTGGGGATATGTCATTTGGGGTGATCCAAAGATTGTTTTGCAGTGCATACCTGGCTCTTATCTCTGATTCTTGTCTTATCTTCCTGCTCATCCACTGTAGTGAAGCAACAATAATGACTGTTCTTGACTTTGTGGTGCCTTATAAGACAAAAGGTTTGAAGAGGGCATCTCCTTTTCATTGCTTCCTGTGCTGGCATAAGTGAAGGCTGTCCTTGTGATCTCCCCCCCTCTCTCTCTCACAACCACACACACATACACAGAGGCAGGCATTCAAGCCATCATAAAGCAGCTTAATCATTACCATAATGCACTTCAGTCCTTTTCAAAGACCGGCTCATTGAGCGTGTTCATGTGATAGCCATGAGAAGAGGATTGGCATTCTTGCCTGTCCCCTTTTGGGGAGATTTATTTTTAATTTCAATTTTGCCGATCACTTGTTGAATAGGGAAGGCTGGTGCCCCACAAGCCATATTTTTGCCTCCTGTGTGTGTTTTGGGAAGATGCTCTGTGTGTATGTGAATGAGAGCTCCTGAGAGAACGGAGATAATGCTGCTTACCCAAAGCTCAGTGCCTTGGGGTAACTAGGTCTGGAAGGAGTTGTGGGAAAGCTACAGGACTAATGAACAACAACTAGCCACTAAGCTCTCATGTCAATCAGCTTATCTCTTTCCCTGCCTTAAAGCGTCCGCCTCTTAATTGGTACAGTCTTTGTCATAGGATGCCTTGGGCAAGGTCTCCTGGAAAAGCAACAGATAAGTTTGAAAAATCAATCAAATTGTCCATGAGGATGGCAGTTTGTGAACTTGCTCTCTGAGGGAAGCTTGGGCACCTAGAGGAAGCTGCAGGCTGTGAGCTGGAGAGTAAACTATCTGCAAATAATCTTTGAAACTGTGGCCGTTGGGATGTAGGAAGCTGTGCCAACACCTGCTCTTTAAAGTAGAGCAAAGATGGTGCAGCCTTTGAGCTTGAGAATTATGGCTTCTTATGCCACTATCACTAAGGGCTAAAAGCCATCAAACCACCCAGTGTGGCCAGTGTGACTGACTTCTGCATTCTATATTTCCCTCAGGCAGCAAACTGCTCATAGTGCCTTGCCATTTATTCCGTTTCATGTCATATGCCATTTTGTCCTGTTATTACATAATCCCAGACTTTGACCTGGCAAGCATTTTTTACAACTATATTTTATTAAAATCTTTAACCTGTTTTAAGTAAGATTGGAAATGCACCTGCAGATGATTGAATACAATTTAAAAGGCTTGTAATTGGTAGTGATGTCCAGCCAGATTTTATTTGGGCTGTTTTCAGAGATTTTTTTCTACATCATAACCTTCATCATAGTTAGAATGCAATCCTGTGGACACTTGCCTGGGAATAGGCCACATTGAGCATGGTAGGAGTTATTTCAGAGTTAACATCTACAGGGTTGCATTGTTAATTAGCCATACAAAATCTGTAAACTTTTCTGGCTGGATGACATCCCAGTCAGGTACATATCTACTGAATAACTATCTTCCCTCACTGCCCTTCCTGCTGCTCAGGGAACTTGAATTGGACCACAATGATCAGATTCAAACATCATCAGAATGATCAGATTCAAATCATCAATGTATCTAATTCTCGACATGGCCAGATCTCTGGACACTTAAATCCAGAGAACGGAGCCATGGAACAGATAAGGCAGCTCTTTCTACAAACCTGGAAAATGCCCCAGGTTTGCAGAAGAATCTGAAATCTTTAAAATAAAATGGGGGGTCTAAACTGGGGGATAAAATGATAGGAGCGATGCCTGCAGTGTTAAGAAATGAATGCCCCTCAGTGAAGTTGCTAGGAAACCATAACAGTATCACCAGGCTTTTAGCCTTAGTTTCTATTAGTAAAGAGCTGGAGGAGCGGGCAGGGCCCTTTCTAGGACTGTTTTGCCTTTGAAGGAGGACTCAGGCAGACCTGGCAGCAACCACTGGACAACTTGCTGCCACCAAACTTGCATGACTCATTGTGATGGACAGAAGGCTGTCCTGCCCTTAAGGGGTAACAGCCTCTCAGCTGTCTCACACCTGAGCCTATGGAAGTGCTGCTCCAGCATCCAATCACCTTTCACAGAGAAGGATGCAATGTTAGAGGGAAGCACAGTAGGAGGTAGTTCAGGTCTGCTTCATGGAGGGTGCTGCCTTAGCAACAGAAGAGTTGGAGGGTAGCTCTGCCTGGTAACATGGCGAAGTGGTTTAACTCTACCTCCAGGAGATGCCAGAGTTCCTGGTTGTGAGGTCTGTCTCTGGTGATGAGCAGACCTTGTACAATTTAGCCTAACTCTTGGGAAAGGGCAGGCTGGTGTGGGTAGACTTCTGTGTGCATGAAAGGATCCAGCCTAGTAGCTAGTCAGTGAAAGTCTATTTGTACCTGCAGGCATTAAAGAAAATTCAAACCATACTCTGAAAGTCTATTTGTACCTGCAGGCATTAAAGAAAACTCAAACCATACTCTGAAACCATAACTAGTTTAAATTTAGAGGAGTTAGCCTCTGATGACGAGAACTGTGTTTCTCGAAAGCTTGTGCTACAATAAAGTTTGTTAGTCTTATAGGTGCTACTGGGCTTTTTACTAGTTTAAATTTATGTGCCTCAACCAGACTTCTCCTTCAACTGTTTCAAGACCTGTGCTGCTGATCTATTATTTAAAAATAACATGTAAATAAATAAATCTTCTTTGTTATTTACATACAACTCCTCCCCCAGTGACCTTGTGTTCTTGTTCACCACAAAACTTACCTCACGGCAGTGAACCCAAAGCCTTTATACTTGACACCCTAAGGACATCTTGTTACTGAGGAGAAAGTTTACTGTTCAAAACAAACCTGCTTCCCCAAAACCTTAAGAGATTGTGTGTGTCCCTTCAGCTGGTGGACAGAGCCTCCCACACTCACTCAGGCTCGCCTGCTTGCTACTGTTCAACAGCCAGGGCCGGCTCACTCACTAGGCGAACTAGGCGCTCGCCTAGAGCGCGCCGGCCCTTAGGGGCACCAAACTGTCACCCCCTGCTGTCCTGGTTCAGCTGCAAACACTACTGAGTTTTAAACATGTTATGATCTTTCTGATGATACAAACACCAATTCCACCAAAGAACGTAGCCCTCTGGGCACAGAAGGGTCACTCAGCTGAGTCAAAGAAGAATCTAAGTAGGGGGGCTATTACATAAGGACACTCAAGTTGCAACTGACTTATGGCAACCCCAGCAAGGAACTGTCAAGGCAAGTGAGAAGCAGAGGTTGTTTGTGACTGCGAGTGCCTTGCTTTGCAGAGTCTTCCTTGGTGGAAGCCAGATTTGCAAAGCAGGCAAAGTTACAAAAGCAAAAGTGTTAAGAGCATGGGTGCCAGGGGGAGGTCCGGGGTACAGATCCAATTAATGGGTCGCACGGGGGTGGTGGTGCCAGAAGGGATCCTCGCTTAGGGTGCAAAATAAGCTGGGGCCGGCCCTGTCAACAGCAGCCACCCCAGGAAAGCCAGTATGATGTAGTGGTTAGGGACGGGGACGAACCAAGCCACAAAGCAAAATTCATCACAATTTTGCACTGTTCATGGTTCATGACTAAAGCAGAAATCTGTGGTTTAAAGGGACTCTCTCTTTCCCAGTGAAAGCCACAAAAACAGTTGAGCAGCTGTTTTGGGCTTTCTTGTGCAGTCCCATTAAACTTTAAAGGTTAAGTATTAAAGGGACTGCACAGAAGGTCCTTAAAACAGCTCTCTGTTGCTCAGCTGGAGTTTTTTTAACTTTCTGCAAACCCTGTTTAAAGGGACTCCAATCCTTTGTAATGCACTTTGCAGGGGGCACGATCCTGTTCGGTTCATGAACAAACCTCCCGGTTTGATTCAGTTCATGGTTTGGTTAGTGGTTTGGCCATGAAACATGAACTGACACATTTTTCCAGTTCGTTTCCATCCCTAGTAGTGGTTAGAGATGCACCACAAACTAGAACGTCCAGGAAGAGAGGGTATAAATGAAATAAATACAAGTAGCTGAAGATGGGGGCAGATAAAAGGTAGGTTGATTGGTGGGTGGGTGGAAGGAAAAAAGAAAATAAGGAAAAGGGAGAGAATATAAAGACTGCCAGAA
>NW_015161434.1:305090-309553 GCF_001447785.1 Gekko japonicus
CCCCTGAACAAGTCTTTGAAGGTTCCTCACCTGGCAGTCAGTACTGCACAATTGTCCTACAGTTTTCCTGGGGAAAGCATGCTAAAGGTAGGAAAGCAGGGAAAGCTGGAATCTGCAGGGCATCCTTACCATGGAGAATATTCAGTGCTGTGTAGTGGTTAGACTTGGGATGCCCGTGTTAAAATAGCTACTCAGCTGGAAAGCTCATTGGGTGAACCATGGACCAGTCCCTCACTCTTGGCCTAAGCTACCTCACAGCCTTATGGTAAAATTAAAAGGAGGGAGGGGAAAGCCATGATTGCCACCTAACCTCATTGGAGACAGTGTGAAATTAAAATGGTTAGATGGCTATTTTACAGAGCTATGGTGCTATTTTACAGACTGCCTTGATCTTGCTGGGGCAAATGCAACATCAGGCTTTGCTGCATCAGTGTGGTCACTGGGATTCCTTGGTGGCAGAGGTCTTTTGTTTGTTTTGTTATAGCAAAAACTCCTACTTCCATCTTGATCCTTTAAAACCACAGATAGTCCTTGTGGATGGTTAGTTTCCCTGTTCCTGCTGTGTACAGTGATCTGTCTGTGAAGTCTTGTAGCAGAGGTATCTTGCTATGTCTCAGTCAGTTCAGGGAGTTGTCCACTGATCTGAGAAGGAAGAAAGTCCAAAGATAAATGAACAAAACCCCAAGGGGCTTGAAACTGCCAGTAGAGAAAATAATGGGTTTATTAACAACACCAGTCATCAGCACTGAAGACGGGTCCTTCAACCACTGCAGTATAAGGCATTCAGAATATTGTATACTACAAGCAAGGAACCATTGCATGATCTACAAGAATGCCTGTAGGGCGTGGGTTTATCTCTAGTAAAGCACAAACAAGCCATATTGGATACCACAAGGAAAACTGAAAACTTAACATACTCCCTGATTTTCTTGAAAATCTCCTCCACCCTTATAGTCACACCACCAAGTGTTTCTGACCCCAATGCTTCGAAAAGTACCAGTAGATTGAACACATCAGGATAGAGATTGCATTTTATATCTTCTCCTTAATATAAATGTAAACATTTGTACCTCATCTTTCCTTGTAGCTCAAGGCAGTTTATAAGTATTAGTACTTCAAAAGGCAACCTATTTTATCATCAGAGCATACTTTATTTAATGCTACCATTTGTTATTAATTCTGATATGGTGTGATTTTGCATATTGGTGCATTCATGGAATGGGAAGGAAAAATATGACAGTAATGCAGAAACATGGTCTTTTCACATTTTGAAATTAGCCACATTTGAGTATCTCAGGATACAGCTCAGATTTATTGGGAAACAGAAGAAAGAAATTGTGATTACCATAAGGAACTGCTGTACTTAGGTTTACAGGGGGGGGGGAACTCAAACTTGTTAGCAAACAAGTTTCTGATTAGGATGTCAGTTTTTTGGCTGCTGTACACAGCGTCTTCATCTAGGAATGAATGGGAGGAAAATGGGGAAAGGCAGTGGTCCTATCTCTACACAGCATTAAACCAGCAGGTCCAGCTGGCCATGTCTACTTGAGAAGGAGGACGTGCTAATCAGACAGTCTCATCTCTCACTTGGAAACATGAAAAAAACCAAACATTGCTCCCTCTAAAAAGATGTACAGGTAGGAATGTGGATCTGGAATGTCCTGCCCTGTTAAGGAGAGTGCAAGGGTCTGCTAGACTCTCTGCTATTAACCTTTGGGGTTTGAGGTAGAAAACACTGGAAGGCTCCCAGTTGAGTCAATTTTTGTACTGTTTGTTCCAGAGCTGATATTATTCACAAAGTTCAGAAGACTTTGCTTGATTTTGCAGCTTAGGGCATCCTCTAGTGGCAATTGCTCTGATTACATCTCTCAGAAACCCAAAGGTTTGATTGCATATTGGATACAGATGGTCGAAAGTACCGGCTTCAGGACAGCTTGTACGAGTCTACGTAGGCAGGATTCAAACTCTTTCCTCTCTCTAAATAGTCCTGCACCTTTAACACAGACATTTAGTTGGCAGATCACAATGGTTAGTGACATTTTCCTGGCGTGAAGTGTGGCAAAATTCACTCACTAAATTTGTGCATCCAAGGCTGCCGATAGAAAGCAAAGTAGCAAGATCACATAAAGATGATGATAAAGGGAGAGACAAACCTTTATCTTTTATCTCTCAAACAGCTTAGGTACCATGGCACAACAGGGCAAAAACTGGGTGGGAGCTAGGGAGCTAGGAACATTCTCACTCCTCTCTCACACAGAGTCCAGCCAGTGTCCCAGGCCACTGGTAAATGAAGGAAGGGTGGATAGGGCAAAGAAGAAGTGGGGAGAACCCTCACACACTCATCTACACATGCCCCCTGCCCTCTGTGATATGTGACCACTGATAGACTTAACCTCTATGAATCTTTCTAATCCCCTTTTAAAACTGTCTGTGCCTGTGGCCATCACTACATCCTCTAGCAATGAATGCCACATTTTAAGCACTTGTTGAGTAAAGAAGTATTTCCTTTTGTTTGTTCTGAATCTACTGCCCAACAGTTTCCTTGGATGCTCCTGAGCACTAGTATTTTGGGCAAAGGTGATAAGAAGGAGCAAAAGAGAGCAGTTCCGAGGCGGTGGTAAGGAACAAAACCCCCACCAAAAATCGACACCAAAGCTTGAGGAAGTTTAAGAAGCCTCTCTGGCAAATTTGAAGGGGAAGGGGAGGGGGCCGACTAAGGGGTTTGAAGTCTCTGCCCCACTCCTTTCCCCCTTCAAATCACAGTCCCAGTTCTATTTCGTAAATAAAATATACATATCCCAAATGAAAATCATGGATCTACATGCTATAGTGGGTGCCATGATGCCCACTTCCTTCCTCCCGAAAGCAAACAGCCACTCCTGGCTTTTCCCCAGTTCACTGGAGGAGGAGTTGCTTTAGAAGAGATCAGGAGGGATTACTTTGATGTCCACTGGGACACCCATTTGGGAATAGCTGCCACCATCATACTTGGAGGACATTGGCTCAGAACCTCCCAACATTTTGTGACTGACTTCAGTCTCCCATGGCAGCCATTTTAACCTACCCCAGCAGCCATTTAATGGTGATACCCAGTATTTGTTCTCAAAAAGTGCTCACATAACCAACTAGGTTGGGGATCAGAAAAAAAGGAAATATGAGTAAGAAATGGAAGCTGAAAGATTTGCTTAGTAACTACAACTTTGAGTGATGACTTGTATGTGTGACTTCCATTTGCCAAGCAGTGCAGATTGAACCTTCACATTTAGGGATGGGCATAGACTGGCTCATGAACTAAAGAGTGTGATAAATTTTGGCTGGTTCATGGTTTGCAAAGTGAAGTTCATGGCAGGTCATCCAGCATGAACTTTCCACAAACTTTCAAGCTGTTCATGGTGGTTTGTGAATGGATACATTTCCAGACAGACTGCCTCCACTCAATCTAAACATTTACCAGACTTCAAAGGAACAAGGGGGTGGAGCTTGGAGGGAATGTAGAGGATCATCTGGAGGATGTCCCATGTGACTTTGATGTCTCTAGCTTGCACAGGATCCAATCTATACACTCCTGAACCTTCATCTGTCATTTTCCCCAGAAAGTACTTTCCTAGGGGCACATTCTTGAGGTGTGTGTGTGTAACTTGGACCCCATAAATCCAATCCTCATCAAACTTGGACAGCAGGTAGAGGAGAGTCAGCCAGAGACTCCCATGAGCTTGGTGTTCTAGTACACCGGGGTGGCATTCTACTGTGTTACAAACTGAATGAGTTCATTTATTTATTTACATTTATATCCAACCTTTTCTGTGAGTGGGCTCAGGGCAGGTTACAACAACAATAATCTACAATCAGTAAGCAATTAAAAATAAATATCAAGCAATAAAAACAGTTAAAACAGTTAAAAGATGGGCATAGCAGCAATTACATATTCAGTAATCCTAAAATGGGAATAACTGGGGCACAGCATAGCTATAAAGATCTTATTAGTAGCAGTCGATCAGTAGCAGAAACTGAAGCAGGGAGGCCAATTAATGAACGCTCACCACCTCACCTGAAGGCCTGGCAGAACACCTCCATTTTGCAGATCCTGCACTAGGTCTCGCAGGGCCCTGATCTTGATTGAGAGTATGTTCCACCAAGGTGGGGCCAGGGCAGAAAAAGCCCTGGCCCTGGTTGAGGCTAAGTGAACATCCCTCGGGCTGGGGCATATATGGGGAGAGGCGGTCCCTTAGATAAGTTGCTCTCAGGCCTAAAAGTTTGTGATGGTTCGTGATTCATGAACCAAGCATGCCACAAACCAAACCGCATATTCCCAGTTCATTGTTGCTGTTGTTGTTCAGTCACACAGTTGAGTCTGACTCTTCGCGACTCCATGGACCACATCACGCCAGGCCTTCCTGTCTTTCGTCCTCCGGAGTTTGCTCAACTTTATGTTTGTTGCATCAATAACACTGTCTAACCATCTC
>NW_015161434.1:309675-310939 GCF_001447785.1 Gekko japonicus
TCTCATTTGGTGGCCAAAGTATTTGAGCTTCAGTTTCATTATCTGGCCTTCCAGGGAACAGTCAGGTTTGATTTCCTTTAGGATTGACTGCTTTGATCTCCTTGCAGTCCCAGGGACACCATAATTCTTTTTTTAAAAAATGATTTTTATTATTTTCAAACAAAACATGACAAACAAACATACAAACAGATATGAGAGTAATACTAGTAACAGTATACCCTTTCAACTACCTCATACATATATCTCTAAATGCCACTCTTGCTACCATGATATGTTTACTGTTTAATATCGAAACATTCCACTGCTATTTTTCTATACAGCTATCTTTACGTTTTACGACTCAATAGGTTAACATATTTTCTACTGATTACCTTTTCGTCTAAGCATTCTACAATAGTCTTCTACAAAATACATTTAAATATAATTCCCCTACATCATAATAAGATTCTTTTTTCATGCTTTTTGTACAAGTTGTCAAGACTTCTAAAATCCTTAAGCCAAAATTAAATGCATTACATCTTTTATAAAAAATTTAAACCTTAACACCTCCATAAATTTACATTCTATGTAATTATCCATTATCAACTTTGAACAGTCTTATTCTAATAAACATTCATGGATATTCCCTAGACTGGATTTTTTCTTATACAATTCATATTCTTTTTGGTTAGACTATTTAAGAGACTAGTTTTCATCTTCCAATAAGTATTTTTAATGTGGGCTAATTTATATATAAATTAGCCCACATTTAAAATACTTACTGGAAGATGAAAACTAGTCTCATGTATATATATGAGAATATATATATATTCTAGCACATCTTAACCAGTCAAACATTAATATGGATTTTCTAAACCAATCTTATAACAAAATCCCTATCCAGTCTTATTCCTATATCTTATTTTTCTTCTTTTTATAATTTCTTCTTTTTAGTAAAGTTTTGGATCTATGCCTCTTCTCCTTGTACATGGCAAGGCTTTCTTTCAAGGTTTGCCATCTATATTCAATGTTTAGGTTTATTTCATCTTCTCTCTGGTATATTTTCCTCCTTGCACTTTTAAGGGTTCCAGAAAAAAGGGGGGGGGGATTCCACCTCTCCTTTCTGTATCGTTTTGGAGATTTAAAGGAGTTTATTTGAAGCAACCATCAGATTCTTCAATGTTGCAGGGAGGGGAGGAATTGGGAACGGGGTAGACAATTGATAGAATGAAATGTTTTAATTATATACGTTGTATTCCTGAGAAAATAAAATTTGTTTACCAAA
>NW_015161434.1:311131-314781 GCF_001447785.1 Gekko japonicus
ATGTTGAGTTTGAAGCCAACTTTTGTGCTCTCCTCTTTCATGTTGAGCAAGAGGCTCTTTAGGTCCTCTTCACTTTCTGCCATTAGAGGCATATCGTCTACATAGCTGAGGTTGTTGATGTTTTCCCCGGCAATCTTAATTCTGGCTTGTGATTCATCCAGGCCAGCATTTCACATGATGTATTCTGCATATAAATTAAATAAGCAGGGTGACAATATACATCCCTGTTGTACTCCTTTTCCAATGCTAAATCAATCAGTTGTTCAATATCTGGTTCTAACTGTTGCTTCTTGACCCTTATATAGGTTTCTCAGGAGACATGTGGGGTGGTCTGGTATTCCCATATCTTTAAGGATTTGCCACAGTTTGTTGTGATCCACATAATCAAAGGCTAAATTTAGCATAGTCAATGAAGCAGAAATAGATGTTTTTCTGGTACTCCCTTGCTTTCTCCATAATCCATAATCTCTAGTTCCTCTAGATCTCTAGTTCCCAGTTTGTACCCATCCCTATTCACACCATCACTCTGAACAGAGGCTGTTCCTACATCCAGCTGTGAGTGATATACCTTAGGGGGGGAAATCCTGTCCGTTAATAGAGGCTTAATGGAATATTATTTAGCAAGTGAAGTTATTACTATTTCCACAAATTAGCCATCTATTAAAGGGATAGAACATTTTTCTCCAGGCCCATTAGTAACCCTGACCATCATCCCAGCTATGCATCTGTGAAGTACTCCATGATCCCCTTTTCAGGCTGACTGCTCCCATGCATAAAAGATCAGCCACTGCTATCCATTCCTGAGAATCAGGGCATAATTGTATTAAGCAAAAAGTAACATTAAATAAATCAAAACAATCTGATCTTGATCATAATGAACAAAATATTAATTATGGGTTTACCTGTAGACAAGACAATTAATTACTTTCTACAGAAAATCGGGGGGGGGGGGATGAAAGCAAGAAAAAAAAAGGCCAAGTTTAAAATTTAATTAGAAGCTGCACGTCATGCATGAGGATGAGCTTGTTTCTTGCAAATGTAATTGTTTGCAATTAAAGATCAGCATCTCATATTCATCTCCTCCCTGTCAGGCAATTAGCCATCTCCCATCTCCAGCAGTGCTCGGCTCAGAGCTTCCATTTACACTCAGACTTTCTGGATAATGGGGGAGCCTGGTGGGATTCATGTCAGTGAACCAGGTGAAGATGAAAGCTGCTAATTCTCCCCAGATTCTTCCTTTAGCAAATGTTACTGGGATTTTACTACTGCAACACCAAAAGTCTCACTTAAAGAAACTGAACTGCAAGATATCGGCAAATATCAGGTGGCTTCTACTTTTTGCGTATAATATCATGGATTGGAGCGTGGGGCATTCTGAAGGTGCATGTTGACTCAGACTTGCTAATACCTTCTTGTCATTTCTAGTCTCACCTTTATTTTGACTCCTGATTCTTTAGCAGCTGGACCAGTGGAGATCTCCATTAAGGTAAAAAGGTAAAGGTAAAGGTTCCCTTGCTCGAAAGCCAGTCGAATCTGACTCTAGGGTTGCGGTGCTCATCTCCGTTTCAAAGCCGAAGAGCCAGGGCTGTCCGAAGATGTTTTGGTGGTCATGTGGCCGGCATGACTAAACACCAAGGCGCATGGAACGCTGTTACCTTCCCACCGAAGTGGTACCTATTTATCTACTTGCAATTTCTTGCTTTCAAACTGCTAGGTTGGCAGGAGCTGGAACTAGAGATGGGAGCTCACTCCATCATGCGGCACCTGGGTCTCGAACTGCTGAACTACCGACCTTCCACAGCCTGCAGTTCAGCGTCTTCACCACTTGAGCCACCGCAGCTCCCTCCATTAAGGTACTTTCATGCAAAACTGTATCTGTTAAGTTTTACCCTGCCGCAGCTGTAAAAGGCACAAGATCCTTGCCAGTCTCCTCCTGCTTTCAGTAGACCCTAATTTCTGTGCAAAATCCTAGGGAAGACCTGTTGTGAAGAGTTCTAAGTGTTTCCAAGTTCCCCTTTCATCATACTGGCATCTCAACACTGTTGTAAAAATAGGTTTTACCCATTTTTTAAAAAAACCCTGGGAAGGTCACCACCTAGTGGTTAAAAGCAGCAGACTCTAATCTGAAGAACTAGGTTTGATTCCCCACTCCTTCACATGAAGCCAGCTGAGTGACCTTGGGTTATTTACAGTTCTCTTAGAACTCTCTCAGCCCTACCTACCTCACAGGGTGTCTGTTGTAGGGAGAGGAAGGGAAGGCGATTGTAAGCTGCTTGGAAACTCCTTTGGATAGTTAAGAGGGGTATAAAAACCAACTTTTCTTCTACTACAAGTTGTGTCTTAACAACTGTGCAACCAGAAGAAATTCAGCAGGTGACATTTGTTTTGGCATGTCAAGGCCCTGATGGAAAAATTCCATGCAGTGAAAATCTTCACTTCTCCATTTCCACGCATTAAACCTCTATTAAAGAGACAGGACATTTTTCTCCAGCTTGTTGGCAACTTTACTCCTACTGTCCAGACTGCCACTTTATCAGATTGTTAGATACTGGGTTCTAGACGCATTGCAGTGATCAACTCAGGTTTATTCAGTGATTTCAGCAAACTACAAGACGAGACTCCAGAGCCTCAGCTCTGTTAAATAGCATGCAATTGCCACACCCAAACACACCCCACTCCCAGTGATAGGCTATTTACATAACATTACTATTTGATTCGTTTATTCCAGAGTCCTGGTCAGCTATTGTTCTTGTGCTCCAAGCTCAGCCAGTATCTGGGGTGATTCAATCAGGGATGATTCAATCCCAAAACATAACACAGATTTTAGAAGTCCTGAACTTAGGTTTTGGGGTTTTTTTAGGAGTCTCAGAGGTTATCTAAATTAACCAACACAGACCATTTTAGGCCTTGTTATCCAAAGCAAACACCCACATTTATTAGACCTATCCCCATTTCCAAACCAGAGTGCAGCGCCCCTAGGGAGAGAAGAGGAGGCGGCCCATTGCTGTGTTCCTGGGGCTCACGTCGGAGCACTGCCGCCCCAGGGAGAGCAGAGGAAGCCCGTTGCTGAGTTGCCGGGGCCCGCGCCGGAGCGCTGCAGCCCGGGGGAGGCCAGAAGACACTCCCCGCCACCTCCCGGGGTAAGTGAGGGATCCGCAGGGGATGGCGGAGGCTTGATTGGGGGAGTGGGGGTGGGTGGGAGACCCTCCCCTCCCCATCTCTTTGCCCTCTTTCTTTCTTTCTCTCCCTCTTTCCTTCCTTTCTTCTTTCTTTCTCTTTCTTTCCTTTCCTTTCTTTCTTTCCCTCCTTTTTTCCTTTTCCCCTCCTTCTTTCCTCCTCTCCTTTCCCTCCTTATTTCCTTCTCTCCCTTTCTTTCCCTCTTTCTTTCCTTCTCTTTCTTTCTCTCTTTCCTTCCTTCCTTCCTTTCTGCACAGATCTGTGCATTCCCTCCCCCCAGCTAGCAATCCAAAACAGACCAGTGGCACCTTTAAGGCCAAGTTTTATTCAGGTACAAGCTCTCCCTCCTCTGTGTGGGCAGGTCTGCACGTTCCCCACCCCCCCATAGCTAGCAATCCAAAACAGTCCAGTGGCACCTTTAAGACCAAGTTTTATTCAGGTACGAGCTCTCCCTCCTCTGCGAGGACAGATCT
>NW_015161434.1:314804-365515 GCF_001447785.1 Gekko japonicus
TCCTTCTCTCTACTCTCTCTCTCTCTCTTTCCTTTCTTCTTTCCTCCTTCTGTGGCCCAACTCTAGTGAGAAGGGGTTTAAACTTTAAACCCCTTCTCTCTTCGCTTCCCCCCCCAGGGAAGGGAAGAGGAGGTGTTTGAAGATGCCTTCCCCCCCTTTTGCTTTCCCTTCTGACATCACTTCCGGTGATGTCAGGGGACATTGCATATGCTAATGAGCTATTATGCTAATAGCCTAGTAGCTCATTAGCATACCATATGCTAATGAGCTCCTGCAGCTCTTTTTCTACAAAAAGACTTTTGGACACATTGATTCTGCAAGCACGTTAAGAACTAAGAGTTCAGATTACCTCCTATGGAAGCTGAGACCCAGATGTTGGGAGCTGAGAAGACCTACTCCAGGTGTGAAATCAAACATCAGTGACTGATAGCAAAGTTTAAAAAAAAAAATGTGTAGAACACTCTGCAGAGCTGAAAAGTCATGATAGTAAAGTGGGAATTAGTATTATTATCCAAACACCTTCACAAAGGATGGGTGGAATCTTTCAGATCAGGTTAAGGTTTCAGGTTAAGGTTTGAGCAAAGAACCCGTAGGGGGGAAGGGGGGTTATAAATTTAAATAAATAAATAAATTATTGTTTATAACCTATATTTAAGGAAGGGGCTGTACCTCAGAGGTAGAGCATCTCCTTTGCATGCAGAAGTTCCAGTTTCAATCTCTGGCATCCTCAGTTGAAAGGACCAGGTAACAGGTGATGTGAAAGGGCTCTGCATGAATTCCTGGAGAAGTTGCCACTGCCAGTCTGAGTTGACAATACTGACCTTGATAGACAAATGCTCCGGCTATCATAAGGCAACTTAATAAGTTCATACATAATCACATTTATACCTCACTTTTCTTCCATTGTGGACTTCAAACTGGCTTATCTAGGACTCCAGGGAGATTTCCTGTCCAGATGCTGATCAGACCCATAATGCTTAGAGTTTTCAGCTAAACATTAGGAAGAACTTCCTGACCATTAGAGAGGTTCCTCAGTGCAACAGGCTTCCTTGGGAGGTGGTGGGCTCTCCTTTTTTGGAGGTTTTCAAATAGAGACAAGATGGCCATCTGACAGCAATGCTGATTCTGTGAACTTAGGCAGATCATGAGAGGGAAGGCAGGAAGGGTTGCATCCAATGTTCCCTCTAAGCTGAGTTAGTGTGAGCTAGCTCACAGTTTTTTAGCCTCCAGCTCACACGTTTTTGTCTTAGCTCAGGAAGGATGGCTCCAGAGCAAACTAATTTATGCAGCAGCCAAATCATTCGCTCACAACTTTAATGCCAGTAGCTCACAAAGTAGAATTTTTGCTCACAAGACTCCACAGCTTAGAGGGAACATTGGTTGCATCAGTACTTAGTTCTTGCAGCCCTTTTTTACAAGCCCAGGAAAATGCTGATCACCACTTTGGGGTCAGGAAACAATTTTCTCCAGGCCAAAATGGCCAGGGATCCTGGAAGGTGGGTGTGTTTTTTTTTTTGCCCTCTTCTGGGCATAGAGCAGGGGGTCACTGGGTGTGTGTGTGGAAGGGAGGTATTTGTAAATTTTCTGCATTGTGCAGGGGGTTAAAATCATAGAATCAGAGTTTGAAGGAACTTTCAGAGTCATCTAGTCCAACCCCCTGCACAAAACAGGAAATTCACAAATACGTCTCCCTCCATGTCCCCGGTGACCGCTGTTCCACACCCAGAAGATGACCAAAACAAAAAACCCTCCAGGATCCCTGGCCAAATTGGCCTGGAAAAAATTACTTCCTGACCCCAAAGTGGCAATCAGCATTTCCCTGGGCACGTAACAAAGGGCCACAAGAACTAAGCACTGATGCAACACTTCCTGCCCTCCCTCTCATGATCTGCCTAAGAATCAGCATTGCTGTCAGATGGCCATCTAACCTGTTTGAAAACCTCGAAAGATGGAGAGCCCCCCACCTACTGAGGAAGCCTGTTTCACTGAGGAACCTCTCGGTCAGGAAGTTCTTCCTAATGTTTAGCCGAAAACTAATCTGAATTCATTTCAACCCACTGGTGCTGGTCCAACCTTCTGGGGCAACAGAAAATAACTCTGTACCATCCTCTCTACGACAGCCCTTCAAGTACTTGAAGATGGTTATCATATCACCTCTCAGTCATCTCCTTTCCAGGCTAAACGTACCCAGCTCCTTCAACCAATAGGATCCAAATAATATTTTACCAATTTTTCAACAAGAATATTATGTGGAACCTTATCAAGCCTTACTGAAATCAAGATAAACTATGTCTACAGCATCCCCCTGATCCAGCAAAATAGTAACTTTCTCAAAAAAAGAGATAAGGTTAGTCTGACATGATTTGTTCTTGAGAAACCCATGCTGGTTCTTAGTAATCACAGCCATCCTTTTTAAATGCTCAAGGACTATCTGTTTGATGATTTGTTCTAAAACTTTACCAGGTATAGATGTCAAGGTGATGGGTCAGTAGTTACCCGGATCCTCCTTTCCCCCCCTTCTTGAAGATGGGGACAACATTTGCTTGCCTTCAGTTTTCTGGCACCTCACTTGTTCTCCAAGAATTCTCAAAAATAATGGACAGAGGCTCAGAAATTACACCCACGAGTTCTTTTAGTACCCTTGGATTTAGTACCCTTTCTTAGCTAGACTTGATTAAGTTACTAAGGTCATTGTCATTGTAGACAATAAGTTCTTTAAAATAAGCAAGAAATAAATTCTGTAAAACAAGTTTCCTTATTTTTCCACTTTAGATACAAAAAAGGTAGTCCACAGTTTTATAGTGTGACCATATGGTCCACAGTCCAGCACAGAGTTAGGCAGTTCTAAGTCCATTGATTTCAGCAGTCATAAGCATGCCAAGCTCTGTTCAGTGCCTAGCTTTGCTATTTGTCAAACAAGGAGGAACCTTGTTTTTACAACCTTGTATTCCATCTGTAAAATCTGTTTGCTCTGTTTTGTGCACCCTTGCTGGAACACCAAGTTGACTGTGCTTTGAAACTAAGGATGCATTCTGAGGTTAGCTTTTGTCACCTGTTCTCCAAGAATTCCCAAAAATAATGGACAGAGGCTCAGAAATTACATCCGCAAGTTCTTTTAGTACCCTTGGATGCAGTTCATCTGGTCCTGAGGGCTTCATTTCATTTAAAGAAACTAGGTGTTTATGTACTACCCCTATGCCAATCCCAGGCTGCAACTCCCATCTCTCATAATCTGTTTTTGCCATGTTGAGCACTGTTTCCCTCACAAGAGAAGATTGAGGAAAAGTAGGAATTGAGCAGTTCTACCCTCTCTTCATCACCTGTCACAATTTCACTTTCCTGTCCTGTCAAGAACTTTGGTTCATTCAAAATGGAATTTGCTTTAAAAGTTTGGTTCAGTCTGGCTGTGGCCTGCTCTTGTTAAAAATGTTGTCTTTAAGTCTCCTTAGTTTCACACAGCCGTGCTGGGGGAAGAGTGAACAGTTTTGCACCTGCAAGATAATGTGTTCCTCCTCTGGCCTTTGATTCCAACACTCCAAAGCAATTAAGTCCTGTGGGAAGGACTGGTGCTGTGAAACTGCAGATCACATCACCTGTTCTTCTGACATGACCAGAGATCAGTCAGAGACCAATGAAATCATCCTTTCCTTGATTGGCCTTCTTGTATCTGGAAGATATTGCTTGAACCCTGATTGATGCCTGGACCTAGCAACCATTTTGGGTTCAGACAATAAATAAGTTACCTTAACTCCTATTTAGGGGGCATGATGGTGTTGCATGTGAAGCTGACATGTAACTCTGCCTTGCTCACCTTTCAGCTGTCTTGGAAGCTCTAACTGCTGAAGCCAACCAGCCTGGCTTTTGGGACTCTAGAGACAGAGTACATTTGGACCCAGAACTGAATGATTAACATCTTGTCTTTGAGAACCAAGGTTCTATAAGTGTTTAGCTAGTTTGCTAATCTTTAGCTTTCTCGTTTTTACTCACAGTATCATTTTAAGTAATTTTGCACTTTTTATTAAATATACTGTTAAATAAACATATATTTTATTCACTATCTTCTGGTTTCTGTCTCCACTGCTGCAATAAGTTCTGGTGCCTAAGACTGTTGGTTACTACCTCTAGAACAACCTGTGGGTCTCCTGCTGTGAGCCAATCTCACAGGGAGGATTCCCTAGTTGAGACGTGTAAGGTCTGGAGTCTGTCCTTTGGCTCTAGACTGGAGGGACATAAAAAGACTGGTGGTAGCACTACCTGGTAAGAGGTATACAGAGAAATCAACCCTGACTGTTCCCTGAAGCTCAAATACTTTGGCCGTCAAAAGAGAAGGGAGCACTCACTGGAGAAGACCCTGATGCTGGGAAAGATTGAAGGTCAAAGAAGACAGGGATGGCAAAGGATGAGATGGTTGGACAGTGTCATAGATGCAATGGACATGAAATTGAGCAAACTTCAGAGGATGGTGGAAGACAGGAAGGCCTGGCGTGATCTGGTCCATGGGGTCGCAAAGAGTCGGACTCGACTGTGCGACTGAACAACAAAAATACAGATGCCTTTAACCCCCCCTTTGTAATTGTAGCTAGCCAGCCTCTTGGTGAAGAGAATCCCCAGCCTGGTTTGGGCAGGTAGGGGGGCTCTCTTTGACATGGGGCTACCATATCCTTGCTCTTTTTCTTACTTTGAACATAAGAAAAGAACCCTTTTTTGTTGTGTTTAGCATCTCCCACTAGCCTAAGCTCATACTGAGCTTTAGCTTTCCCAGCTCTCTCTTTACAAGCACTGGTTATTTGTTTATATTCATTCTTGGTTATAAGGCCCTCCTTCCAGTTTCTAAATGAGTCTTTTTTATTTCTCAAGTCTTTAGAAAGCTGTTTATGGATTCACCTTGGCTTCTTTAGGCTCCTCCCATTTTTCCTTCTCATAGGAATTGTTTGTGATTGTGCCTTCAGTATTTCACTTTTAAGAAACTCCCATCCCTCTTCAACCTCCTTAAGTATTTCTGACCATGGGATTCTACCCAGCATAACTTTGTCAGCCTTGGCTTTCCTGAAGTCCAACCTATATATCTGACTACGTACATCTTTTACCTTTTACTACCTAGGGTGCCCACTACTTTCACCTTGTCAACCAGTTGTTCCCTGCTGGTAAGAAACAAGTCCAAGATGTTGCCATGAAGCCACTTCAGATGAAATTATTAAAGACTCTTTAATGCCACTGCCTTGCTAGACTGTGATGAATGTGTGCCAGGGCAATGGACAGAGCTGTGGTCCCAAGTGGAGTGCCCAATGCTGGAATATGGACTGTACACTGTGGCCAAGGGAAGCCTTGTGCCAAAGAAGTATGCCAAGCCAGAAGCGGACCCTTGGCCAAGGGAAGCGACTGTGATGCAGACCAACAGCCCTGGCTTCCATGAACACAGTAGCAGCCCTGAAGAGAATCCATGTTCTGACAGAGGACCAATGTTCCTTCACAGAAGCCATGAAGAGATCTCTTCTTCAGCACGTAGCACATTTCTCCCCTCTCCCATGCCATTCTAAAACAAAGTCTGTTGCCCAGCTACATACAAAAGTGATTAAGCCTTCCTGCCACCTATCCAGATAATGCCACTGCCAAGCATCTGATCATTAAGGTGGAGCACCAGACCAGCACTGTGAATGGACCTGTCTACCCTCTACTTTGTCACTCCCTGCCAGCCATCAACCCTAAATTGCCCAACTGTCATTTTCTTTTGTCTCACCCATCCAGAGTATAGTTTTTTTCCTAACACTTCCTGGGAAACAGTGACCACCTGGCCATCACTTCCAGTCACAATTTAGCTATTTAAGGTGGGCTCTTCCTGAGCTTGCTCTCTTCTCTTCATCTCTTCCTACCTTGTTGGTTCCATTCCAGGCCTGTTTGGAATCATTCCACGTGTGTCGCTGGCCAATTCACAATCCACCCCCCCATTTGTTTCTTTTTCACTGCATGATCTACTTGTCTCATTGGACAGGTAACGTATTACCCACCAATGATAATCCTGCTCATGCAAATGTCGCTATCTTTTAAACTCTGTTTTCTTAGTCCTGTATTGTGTGTGAGAGTGCTTGCTTATCATTAGTGTATGCTTGTGAATCATTAAAAGACCAATTATTTCAGCAACCTGGTCTCCTCATCTATTCATGGGCTCTGGGAATTCTGACTCTGGTATACACAGGTTATGTCCCTATATTTTATGCCTATTGCCCTTTAATATTCATAATTCCTCAAGTTTATTAATAATATAAGGCAATTTGGCTAACAAAGATAGCAGATCCCCTTGTTTCCATCTGGAAAATGAAGACTTCTTATCTCCTTTTATCGGCATCATACTGGGCTTTGCATTTTTGTCTCACTCCCCCATAGGATTTAGTTTAAAGATCTCCTTATTAGGATTGCAAGGCTGTTTCCAAACACAATTTTTCTACCCTTGTGAGGTGCAAACCACTCCTGATAGAAGAGCTACATCTTGAAAGCATAAGCCATGGTCCAAAAATCCAAACTTTTCCTGATGACACCATCTACTTAGCGAGTCATTGATTTGCAGTATTATTCTTTCCCTTCCTAAGCTATGGCCTTTGACAGAAAGAACTGATGAAAATACAATCTCTGCTCCCAATTCCTTCACCTTTTTACCCAGAGCCACATAGTCTCTTTTAATACGTTCTGGGTTGTGCCAAGCGATATCATTTGTCCTCATGTGGATGAGCAAGAAGGGATAATAATCCATGGGCTTGATGAGTCTTCCTATCCTTTCTGTCACATCCTGAATGCGTGTACCCTCTAGACAGCATACTTCTCGAAATGACAAGTCCAGTTGGCACACTTTAACTTCTACCCCTTTCAGTAGGGAATCCCCAGTTACCAACACATGCCTTCTCCTGTATTGGGGACCAGAAGCTTGAGTCCTCTCATCCATGGGGGTTTGAGAAATTTCCTCAGTTTCACTCCACTCCAAGTGAAATCTGTTCTATTCTTCTTCTTCTTCCTCTTCTTTGTGGAGGCAGGGGGAGAAGCCCTTGTTCCATTGGTTCAGGATCAATATCTGTGGGGAGATCTAGGAACTGATTGCTTAGTAGATTACCATGGAGCTCCCTGGACTAGATGACCCTGGAGGTCCCTTCCAACTCTAAGATTCTATGATTCAGCAAGGCTGCTGATGCCTTCAGACTATGCCCAAGGGATCACGCCATAGTGATTAATCATGTACTTCTACTCTGAGTTACTCCAGCGTAATCCAAATCCCACTGAAGTCCTAACTTTGCACAAGATTGACTTGTAAGATTGCTACCTGCATACAGGCAGGAACCACCAGCGAAAGGTTTTCCTATTGGTGTATCTCCATGCTATAAAAAAATTCACTTGCATATTTTTTGTTATGTAGTTGCTAAAGGCACAATTTCAAAAGGAGGAGGGAACAACACAACTCAGTATAAAGACACCTCATATTATGGGGGAAGATGATGCTCTCTAGCCAGTCATGGTCTTACAATCATTGAGCTTCTGAGCAGCAAGAGCAGACATAATTTTATAATGGTATCATAATATAGGTAGGCAACAACTACAGAAAGCTAGATGAGTCTGTATTTCATAAAATCAGTAGTGTTGTAGTACCCAGAGTTCTATGGGCTGGATTTAGGGACAGCTCATATACAATGGAAACCTTTAGGGTAAAGAACAATGTCATACTATACCATTATAAGATGCATATTTTTGTTTTAAGTACCCCCTTTTTTGGTGATCTCAGATTGTTTAACATATCATTCCCCCTGTTCAGGGCAGCACACCATTTTCCTGTTGTGCTGTTTCCTTGTACTGTGTTCTTCGAACAAAGGCTTATTTGTCATACATCTTAATGAACAGGGTACTCCACTTCTGCAGGTGCTATTGCTATTTCCGAGTGCTTCATTGACCTCCTTAATACCACTCTGTCTTTGATGTCTGTCTTAGGAGTACAGGGAGCCCTTAGAAAATGAAATGCTAAAGCTAACCAAGCTTTGAACTACAATAAACTGTGGGAAAATGGAATCGATCCCACAGCTTGATGAGTCAGTAATGAAGAGTCAAGTCTCACACCACTGACTGTCACCTTTCTGATATCTTCATTGTCTTCATCTGCATGGAAGATGGAAGTAACAGAGCAACTTTCAGTGGAGGCCAAAGCAAATAGACTGCTTATTATTCTCTTCCCCCAGGAGTCCTAAAGGCTAAGCCCTTTATTTGCCTCAACATATCTAAGCTGCAGGTTGTGAGGATGAATGCATTAAATCCTATAGTACATTATGTTAGAAATGGGTCTGGTAGAAGCAGAATATATCATTCTTAGCTTCATCTGGCACTATTTACATCCTTCTCAATGTGAGATGCTGGACTGATGCTCTCTGAGCTATGCCACTTCGAATATAATAACCCTATCCAAAGCCTTAGATAGTGGGTTTTAAGATGCTCTTTAACAGAATGTCTCTGTGGCTTACCAGAGTATATCCTGCCACAGGAAAGGTTCTGAATATTCCATATATCTGTGGATTTGTCTGTAAGCACAGAACCTGTTTACTTTGTGCAGAACACTGATTCGAATATAATAACCCTATCCAAAGCCTTAGATAGTGGGTTTTAAGATGCTCTTTAACAGAATGTCTCTGTGGCTTACCAGAGTATATCCTGCCACAGGAAAGGTTCTGAATATTCCATATATCTGTGGATTTGTCTGTAAGCACAGAACCTGTTTACTTTGTGCAGAACTCAGAACACTGCAGGGGAGTCCAGGGGAGTATGAACAACTTTCCCGATGCTTAGTATTGCTTGAACATCTATTTGTCTGGCTCATGTTGCCAGTCATTGGATGAGCTATTTGGACATGTCTGAATGAATATAGGTGGAATATGATGACTTTCACATAGAGACCTTTTCACAGTTAGACTGCCTCCCGCCTACCAGTCAGCCTCTCCCACCGCCTCTGTTTTTTAAGAGGGCACTTGGTAATATGGAAATAAATTTATTTTGAGATTTCTAGGTGGATACTTAATACTTAGTATCTCTGTATGTCTTCTATGTCTGTCCATGAATCTAAGTAATTTTGCAGTTAGCGCTTGCAATCACTTATTGAATGGATACCACTTGACTATGTGGGTGAAACAGGTAGACAATGCAATCTAGCAAGTGCTAGCAATTTAAAAGATTCCTCTGGCTGCACAGGTACAAAGAGGGGACAAATTGCAAGCAATTCCATTCTTCATACAATTTGATTGATTTAATAACTGGTACAACCATGACATTGAAAAATACTGTCTCTTTTCCGGTTAATGAAATAATTTAGTTCTTGAACTGGGCAAAAGCATCTACAAGGTGAAATGACCAACAAGCTGTTGAGCAGGCGTGGAGATTCTCAGCATGGTATTATGTATGTGACACACTTCCCCACTGCAGTCAGGAGCTTACTTCGAGTGTAATTATGGAATTTGAAGAAGATATGTTTATCTGGCAATCACGTTTGCATCAAGGTTTGTAGCATGCCTGCTGACACAAAATAGTACAATCTTTTCTTTAACTTGTTTTCTGGATAATAGAACTCTATTAAATGCCTTCCAGATGAAATATACATGCAACTCCCAAGTGGACAGAAGCAGATCAGTTTTTATCTGTGTTTATATCTATGACATCCTTTAACAGTGAACACATGACGCTGCCTTATACTGAATCAGACCCTTGGTACTCAGTAGTGTACTCAGACTGATGGCAGAAGCTCTCCAGTGTCTCAGGCTTCATTGACTTCCTTCCACATCACCAACTGCCTGGTCCTTTTAATTGGAGACGCCAGGGATTGAACCTGAGACCTTATGCATGTAAACTAGAGCCTCTTGCACTGAGCCATGGCTCCTCCCCTCCACAGCCTTTAGGATGGCAAATGTATATGCTCTCCCCCTGTGTAGGTGTGATATTCTTTGGGGTTTCAGTTTCTGCAAGAAATCAACGTTGTCTCCAGTAGCATTTTTTTTGCTCTGCAGCCACTGTCT
This sequence comes from Gekko japonicus, assembly GCF_001447785.1. Classification (NCBI taxonomy): domain Eukaryota; kingdom Metazoa; phylum Chordata; class Lepidosauria; order Squamata; family Gekkonidae; genus Gekko; species Gekko japonicus. The sequence continues at coordinate 324,833 of NW_015161434.1, forward strand.
TTCCAAGGTCAGTTATCAGTGAATCTTTGAATAATATTAATTAGCAGTAAATTCCCCCAAGACATTTGGAAGAGCTGCTTGACAGAAAGACGTCTTTCTAATTTAACAAAATCCAAAGCAAAGAAATGGAAAGGAAGGTGTTCCGTCAGTTAATAATTTGAATAGTTCTGATGCTGCTGCTGGAATGTTGGGGAGGTTGCAGGTATTAACATTCATTCCCTGGGATAGGGCTGTAGTCAGTGATGGCGGCAGTAGGACCACCTGGAACAACAATGTGCCTCACCTAAGAATTTCTGTTGAAAAGCAACATTTTAATTGTGACACAGATGGCTTTTAGTTAAAAAATGAGACCTTATTTTTAGAACAGAAAAAATCTGGTTAAACAAATGTCAGAGGTGGCCGGTATACTCTCCCCCCCAAAGTGGTAATGCTTCAAGCTCCACCCAACCGACCTGCCCAGGTATGCCCACCCAAGATTTGTCTGGATTCAGTGTAAATTCTTGAAGACCACAGTCACCCTTATTATAGTTGTCATTCTGATGAAACTCCCTAAGATGTGCAATTAAGTGTTCCATGCATTGCGTCTATGAAACAGTGCCTGTGAACATCATGGGGTGCTTAAACAGGGGAAAGAGGAACCTGAAGAAACTCTTTATATAAACAGGGGAAAGACTAACCCGAAGAACTTATTTATATAAGAAAGGTGATTGTAATTATGTAAAAGCATCAGAACTTAAAAATAAGAAATCTTTTATATTTGTCAGAAGTATCATTCTGCTGCTTTGTTAGCAAATGCATGATGTAATATATATATTACATTCAAATTTGCATTAAAATGAAATAAACAATCACCCCCCCCCGGTTTTGTTGTTGTTCAGGTTTCTCAAGCTTCTGCTGGCCATCAAGAAATCACTGATCCCCCCCCCTTCATTTCTTAGAAGCCCCTCCTGGAATTTTGGCAGCTCTCATGAAGCAGGGAAGGCTGGCTGTGCCCCTGGCTATGACAATAGCCTGCAGAAGTCTTGGTTTCACTCTTCTTTGGGGATGTTTTATATGCTTGTTTGCATGGCTGGCTCTACAGTGAGGAGAAACGATGGCCTTGGGAGGTAGATCTTGGGGGACCCTCTGCCCCCATCTTTCCTCCACCCCATATCACCCTCATTGTCTCCATAGCCTGGAGTGTTGGAATAGGGGATGCCTGGTGTACAAAGGACAGTAGAAGACCCTGCAGGGGGCAGCAAAAGGACAGTTAGATAGGACAGTGAGGTCAGCACCTTCTCTCCTGTTAAGTGTCATTCCTTGTCTGTCTCCAGATTGCTGCTCTCAGGGCAATATCCTGTTTCTTCTCAGAAGTTCCACAGTCTGTCTGTCTCTGTCTCTCTCAGCCAGTGATGTCTCCTCTCTGTCTCTTAACTATGAAGTACATTAGTTTCCTGAAGCTTTATCCACACTTTTATCAGTTTGTGCACCTCTGCTGTGTTAATTCCTCTGCCAACATGAAGATCAGTTGGAATGTGCTCGTTGTGCTAGCTCCTGTGCAGTGGTGGGGATCGTGAGAGTCAGTGGGACAGAAAGTGATGGTGGTGGGAAGAGAATGGCAGACAAGAGACGGTAGCTTCAGGCAGTGCCCACCACTGTTCATCTAATAGGACCCAATTATTCAGTTCTAGTGTGGTAAATATGTGACAGGATCTCCCAGCATGCAACATTGCCCTGCCCCAGTCCAATTCATTGGCTGCCATTTGCAGGGGGCAGGGAAGCACCATTCTATCAAATGTAAGTGGGGAAAGGTGTTGAGGGCAGGCACGAGTTGGCAGCCACGACACATTCCTTGAGACATGTCTTTACTCTGCTCAAGACTCAGCACAGAAGGTGCTCATATACACCCTTGTGATGTGTGGGTGCATAAAATCTTCAGGCAGGCTTAATGCATTTTCAGATGTTACATTTATGTTGCATTGTAACCCAAATACAACAGAATATATATGGCAGTCATACAGCATTACTGCCAGATGGTTGCTAATTTGAATCAAGTAATATGTCTGGGAAAACAGCTAGGCATATTTGCTGTATTTCTTTCTCTCTGATGGAAACCAGAGAAATGGTACAGATGTCTCCTTGGCTCCTTCTGGCTTCCTGCAGCATAGCAGCACCAGCCAGGCCAAAGCCATAAGGGGGGGATCAGGGTTGCCAACTCTGGGTTGGGTAACTCCTGGAGATTTGGGAGTACATCCCTGAGAGGGCGGGACCTCTGTGGGATATAACAGCATAGATTCCACCCTCTAAAGCAGCCATTTTCTCCATGGGAATTGATCCTTGTAGCCTGGAGATGAATTGTAATTCTGGAGGCTGGCAACCCTAAATTACCTAGATGGCTGCCCTGCATAAATTGAAGGGTATGCCCTTGATTCTTTTGAGATGGTCAAAGGTCTAAAATGCATTCCAACCTAGTGTGTGGACTCTAATCAGGGAGAAGCGGGTTTGATTCCCACCCCTCCACTTGCAGCTGCTGGATGACCTTAGGCAAGCCTTGAGAGCTGTTCTCTCAAGGACAGTTCTGGAAAGAGCTCTCTGAGCCCCACCTACCTCACAGGGTGTCTGTTGTGGGGAGGGGAAGGGGAAGGAGTTTGTAAATTGCTCCGAGACTCCAAGTGAAGGGTGGGGTATAAATCCAATCTCCTCCTCCTCCTCCTCCTCCTCCTCTTCTCTTAGCCTTACCCTTTCACAGGCTCTCTGTCCGTTGAGGAGGAGGGAGTAAACAGTAGCAGGAAGCAGAGCCAGACGACACTCCTCAGGGGGATGCATTCAGGTCCAGGATGCTAACTGGCAAACCCCATGATAGGAACATTTAAAAGCTACTTTCCACTTTGTGATCAGCACATGCAAATGAGGACTTTGGTGGCAGCCATAATGAGAGAATAATACCTCCTCTAAACTGGTTGTCAGTGCCCTTGATTACAGAGGGTACTGTTTGGACAACTAAGTCATATATTATCTTTCCCTTTTCTTTTCTTGCTTTCTAATTTGTGCTGAAATGGGTTTGAAAATGAATTGATTATCATTGGTTGAAAACAAGGACAGTGATTCAGTATCACATTTGATGAGTTTTGCTCAGTGAAACAGAAGCCTGGCATTACATCTGATCTGCAGTTTGGATGTGGTTTCAGACTGTGAGTTCAGGAACAGTGCAGGCTTTGACCTTCTGCAAGTGTAATTCAGGGTGATCCTTTGGAGAGTAAGGATTAGCACTGGCGGCATATGGATGAGTGACTCATATGTGTGTTATTTATTTAATACACTAACAGACCATTCTGCGCAGGGGAAGGATATATAAGGAATCTTAAAGCTTCAGAATAATCAACATCCCAGATGTACTGGAGAAAAGGGTGAATGGATATTAAAGGAAGGACATGTGATTTTTGGAGCTAGGTTTATGGAGGATGACTAGTTCTACATTCCTCTTGCTGAACTGATATGGATTTGTGACTAGAGTGCACACACAGATTTCTCTGCACCACAGGACATTAAATGGTGTGGCTGGGCTTAATATGGGCCAGGAACTGACAAATCTAAAAACTAGAGAATATGTTGACAGTACTAGGACTGTCTGCTTAACAACATGTGAATCAATAACCAGGCTCATGGGCATGCACAGAATGTTTTAAGTTTCCTTGCAATTAGGTAACTACTATCAGTCAGTTTGGTGTAGTGGTTAGGAGGGTGGACTCTGATCTGGGAGAACCGGGCTTGATTCCCCAGCTCCTCCACATGCAGTTGCTGGTGTGACCAAGGTTCAGTCATAAGTTTTTTCAGAGTTGTTCTCTCAAGGACAGTTCTTGAGAGAGCTCTCTCAGCCCCAACTACCTCACAGGGTGTCTGTTGTGGAGAGGGGAAGGGAAAGGGATTGTAAGCTGCTCTGAGACTCCTTCAGGTAGTGAAGGGCAGGGTATAAATCCAATCTCCTCCTCCTCCTCCTTCTGATGATGATTTGGGAAACTACTAAGATTTGGGATAACGCCTTTTCATGATAAAAAGCATTCTCATTCTAACCAGATGAGTATGAGGAGCCAATGTTCCCTCTAAGCTTCACAGTATTGTGAGCAGAAATTCTACCTCATAAGTGAAAAAAGCTAGTAGCATTAAAGTTGTGAGCGAGTATACATTTGACTATCATGTAAATTGCTTTTTAGAAGATTGCTTCCATAACCTTGTAAAAATCTCAGAATAAATTATTTTAAATTATATTTAAACTATATTTTAAGAATGATTTTAACATTATAAGACAAAACAGAATCAAGTCAAATTTCACCAACCACTTTCCACTATATCGGTAGACCTGGCCTCTAGAGAACAGGTCTACTCACCCCTTTCCACTATATTGGTAGACCTGGCCTCCAGAGAACAGTTCTCCCCACCAATGCACCCTCTAAGCTGTGGAGTCTTGTGAGCAAAAATTCTACTTTGTGAGCTGCTGGCATTAAAGTTGTGAGTGAGCAATTTGGCTACTGCATAAATTAGTTTGCTCTAGAGCCATCCTTCCTGAGCTAAGACAAAAATCTGTGAGTTGGAGGCTTAAAAAATGTGAGCTAGCTCACACTAACTCAGCTTAGAGGGAACACTGCTCCCCATCCCTTTTTACTATATTGGTAGACCTGGCCTCCAGAGAACAGGTCTATGCAACCCAGGCCACTATATTGGTAGAACTGGCCTCTGGAGAACTGATCTACCCGCCCCAGTCTACTGTACTGATAGACCTGGCCTTGGACTGAGTCTTAGAAAACATACCAGTACTTATGTGTGTGTGTGTGGGGAGGACTCTTGCAGTTTACATTGGGTTTTTTTTTAGTGAAATATGACAACCAGTATTACAGGTCAAGTATAACAGAGGAGTAACAATCCCTGTCAGAACCCTGCCTAACCTAACAACAACAAGAAGAGATTGGATTTATACCCCGCCCTTCACTTGGAGTCTCAGAGCGGCTTACAAACTCCTTTCCCTTCCCCTCCCCACAACAGACACCCTGTGAGGTGGGTGGGGCTGAGAGAGCTCTTGACACAAACTGTTCTTTTTCAAGGACAGCTGTGCCAGAGCTTGTGACTGACCCAAGGTCACATCAGCAGGTGCAAGTGGAGGAGTGGGGAATCAAACCCGGTTCTCCCAGATTAGAGTCCGCACACTTAACCACTACACCAAACTGGCTCTCAAACAGGAAACAGGAAGTTCCTTAAATGTTATCAACCTGCCCAAATTACTGAGCCATAAGAAATGCTATTCACATGCCCCGTGGAGGCTTCCACCCTGTCATGTCCTCAGGGCAATACAGGGAAGAGTTCATATCAGCTATAGTTTAAAAGCAAGTTTAAGTAAAATGTTTGTAGCATTTGTACATAGCCTATAAGGTCAGGTATGAAAGAGTAGCCCATTTTACAGGGCTGCCAGGACTGCCAGCCTCCAGGTGGTTAATAAAAAAGCAGATTTGCATATTTTTCAATAAAAACATATGGGTAATATTTGTTCATGTCTTGTGGCTCTGACGTTTATTCTATGTGGCTTTTATGTTAAGCAAGTTTGGCCACCCCTGTTTTAGGCTGATCCTGCATTGAGCAGGGGGCTGGACTAGATGGCCTGAACGATCCAATTCTATGATTGCATCCAGCATTCTGTACCTTTGTTGCTAATTAGAGGTTCTGCCTAATTGGTATGCCTTTAGCTTTGCTTTTACAAGCTAGCATGGGGACAACACATTTGCAATTTCGAGCTATCACATTCCAGGCATAGCAAGCTTACCCTCAGCCTCTCCCTGTTACCACATTTCAGATAGCAGACTGAATAGACATGGTGTGTTTCCAGATCAGGCTTAAAACATTCCAAATACGAGAAAGTTTAATAAATAAATTTTTAAAAATGTGGTTTGATCAAGTATTCAGGCTGAGCCAGGGTACAAAGAAAAAGTGAAAACATGCAGTTCCTTTTCCTTCTAGTTGCAGGGCAGTTGACTTGGGAGGAGGTTGGGGGGGCAAGTCAGCTGAATGACCCCTGAAGCTGGCGTCATGCGGCATTCATGGAATGCATTTAAAAAATTCTATTGCAGTTCTGACTGCTGCCAATAGGGATGCAAGGAAAGCAGAGCACAGCAAAGACCTATGCCTTCCTGAGGAGGCTGAAGTTGGTTCCTTATTCGCACTTCCTTATTCATTCCTTATTTGTTGCTTATTCCTGTAGTCATTCAGAAACACTAAGGAGAGTGAGTTGGAAAGCTATGAACCCCAAAATAAGGTCTGGACCACCACATATCATATACCCACACATTCACAGGACTCTCCCCTTCGAGGGGACATACGCTGTATCCTGGTCCAAAGCACGGTTCTGGTGCCAGCTGCTCCAAAGTGCAGTGCCCCTAGGACAATCACACAAGCAGACACTGGGGCCAGACAGCACCCCAAAATAATCTTTGGACCACCCCAAAGGACCCATCCCCATGCACTGGAGACTGTGCCCTGCAAGGTGACATACAGTGATGCCCGGTCCAAACACCGGTTCTGATGCCACAAGCCTCTGTTTGCAGGGCTTCCTCGAGGCCTGCATTTCAAAGGAGATTTGAATAAGGAAGTGCCCCCTGCACCCAAAATAAGGGTTGGACCCCCACACTTCATACACCCCCGTCTTTAGTGGACCCTCCCCTTTGAGGGGACACATTCTGTGTGCTGGTCCAAAGCACGGTTCCGGTGCCAGTAGCTCCAAAGTGCGGTGCCCCCAGGACAAACACACAGGCAGACACTGGGGCCAGGCAGCACCCCAAAATATTTGGACCACCCCAAATGACACATCCCCACACTCTGGAGACTGCTTTCCTGCAAAGTTTACCACAAGGTTTAGGGAAACCGTTTGCTGATCAGATCTTGCTAAACCCATCAACCAAGCCTGCACTGGAGCAAGGGAAGACCAGCCAGGACAGGATGCAGCCTCCTGAAAAGTTCTATGGTTTCCTTTTCATTTTAGTTTCATCCAGCTCCTGCCCACCCAGATTTTGCCAAGGGGCAGCCTTGTTAGTTTGTGGTATCAAACAAACAAACAAACTTTTGTTGTATTTTCTTATATTTCTCTAACTCTTTTCCATATCACCTCCTTCATTTTGCTGTCTTCCTTTTATGATCTGCAATTTATTTATCCCCACTTCTAATTTTTCTCATCCCCCGCCCCTAATTTTTTAGTTTCAGTGGCTCCTCACTCATCCGGTTGGCAATTTATAGTGTATGTAAGATGTTGAACTGCAGGCTGTGGAAGGTCAGTAGTTCAGCAGTTCGAGACCCAAGTTGCCGCATGATGGAGTGAGCTCCCATCTCCAGTTCCAGCTCCTGCCAACCTAGCAGTTCAAAAGCAAGAAATTGCAAGGTACCACTTCAGTGGGAAGGTAACAGCGTTCCGTTCGCCTTGGTGTTTAGTCATGCCAGCCACATGACCACAGAAACGTCTTCAGACAGTGCTGGCTCTTCGGCTTTGAAACGGAGATGAGCACCACAACCTTAGAGTTGGACTCGAGTGGCTTTCGAGCAAGGGAACCTTTACCTTTACTTTAATAGTAGTATAGGGGCAAACGTCTGGTAATATGATGGACAGAAAGGGGGAGTTAATATTTCTCCACAATCTATTCAAATAGTAAAAAGATGCCCCCCCAACATTTATTTATTTATTTATTTAGGCATTTTTACCCCGCCCTCCCCGCACGCGGGCTCAGGGCAGCTTACAAGGGGTGACAGCCCATGCATAAAATCCAATAAAACAATAAAATCATAATAACAATTATACATAACAACAATAATAAAGTGCTTCAGTAACAAGATGGTCCTGAGTGGTTATGATGGCATCTTCAAGTCAGCCCCGTTGAGGTACCACTGTCCAGTAGATCGTTCATGCATTGTTGATATCACACGATATATGGCTAGGCTTCCCAGGGCGATCCCAAATCCTGTTGGCGTTGCCACCGTTGGTGGTGGTGGCAGCGGTGGCCCCTATATTTCACTAAACTCATCCTGCTTGGTAAAAACCACCTTTAGTTGATGGAAAAAGTAAGTGGCAATGAAGGGGGAAAGATGGCAGAAGGTGCAGACTCTGCACTCTGTTCTGCAGAGTGGGCAGAATGACCTCAGTGTTGGTGCGGAGTGGCCTCTAAGGGGCGGGGAAAGGGTGGGGGGAATCCAAGGGAAACTGTATGCTTTTGAATTACCGTCAGCTTGGAAGAGGAGCAAGAGGGAAAGTCAGGCCCGTGGCCAGGATTTTTAAATTCGAGGGGTCTTTAAATAAGTCAGGGGGCAGCCCACACACACCCGCACACAACCCCAAGGGAGCGCCTGGGCTGGATGGGAAGTCAGGGGGCCTTGGCACTAAGTCAGGGGTCCAGGCCCCAAGATGCCCCACTGTAGCTACAGGCCTGGGGAAAGTCATCACAAAACCACTTTCAGAAAACCTGGGGGAACAGTGAACAGAAAGCGAATATAGAGCTGAGGGCATGAAAATCAATGCAGCACTAAAAAAAACCCTGACGGATATGCAAGGCGAAAGCAGGGGGAAATGCAGAACGAAAAAGATACTGTGGAAATTAGGGAAACCACCGGTGCATAAAAGGCCCTTCATACCCTGGGCTTGGAACTTGATTTCTCATTCCTGGCCCCCTCCTTCCTGCCAGCTCCAACCTTACAACTGGGTTTTGTTACCTAAGCAGAGTGCAGTCCCAGTTATTGAAATATTGAGCTGCAGAGAATTTCTCCACAGAGGCCAACTGTACACCAGCATTGTGGAGCAGTTTAACTTCCTGTATTCAATTGAAAACCAGTATTGGGTATTATTAACTACGGATGCAGAGTAATCTCTTTCTGTCTGCTGAAATAAATTTTATACCTGAAGAAACTATGATGACTCCATTATGGCTGTACCTCCCTGGTGTCATTCAACCAGTCAGAGCTACTTGTCCAATCAGTGCCTTTTCTGGCTAGTGGTTGAGGGGCCAGGTTGTTTGCTTTGGCAGCAGGGGTAAAATGGGGGTAAAAATGGTGTCCTGCAACACCCCAACATCACATCTGGCATGTATCTGTGCCATGGAATGTTCCAGAATCCCCCAGAAATTCTATGTTTTTTACTGTTTTGATAAGTCTCCCCTCCTAGTCGTCCTAGCTAGTAGTGATCTGAAAGTCTGGTGACTGTGGGCAGCAGCAACTGTCTGAACATCTGCTCTTCAAAACAGGAGGAAGCCAATTACCTTCCCTTCATTTGCATTCCTAGAAGCCTGAGAGGGTCCCACTGTTCATCTTAGCTGCACGAGAGTGAGAAATATTCCCTTCTGTCCTTGCTGAGTACTCTCAGGTCCTCTGAGATTCCTGGACCCAAGTTTGAGAAATACTGGCCTAGCAGACAGAGTACTAGACTGGCATCCAAGAGACCAGACATTGCTATGTTGGTTATTCTAGCCAGCCACTCAATTAATGAGAGCAGTTTTCATGATATGCAGAGGCAGCTTTTTAACAGGTATAGTGATATATCATAAAGCACAGCCTTTTTCCAACATGGAGTTTAAGTAACTGTGCCTGGAAAAAGTAGCAAGAGAACGGCCTGTTTTTTTTTACCTGGTTCTCAGTTCCTCGGCCGAGTGCAAAGAGTTTCACCGTTACTGTGAAAAAATAGCCTGACTGCTCAGAGCTGTTAGTGATAAAGCTCGATAAGCTCTAAGCCCTCTTAAAAAGTCTCTTGCCATACATTTTCCCATTGTGTTTCTTTGAGACTAGCAGATGCTTTTCATTATGTTCATTGATTTAAGCTGTAAACTGTAGGTGACACCAGTGGTATTCGTCTCATTTTGGCCCTATCTTGTAGTACACTAGTTCTGGGTATTGCTTCTTGACTTTACTGGACCGTTATTGTAATTCTAAAATGCCTGTTGTAAATCCTTCAGGAGAAAGTTCTTGTCTAAGAGACTGGAGCAGGTATAATGGAATGAAGAACCATGTCCCCATAGGGAAGAAAGTTAGGAAATGAATGAATGAAAGACTGCACCAGGGGTCCCCAACCTTTTCTAGCTTGTGGGTAACACTGTCATTCTCACAGTGTGCTGGGTGCTGCAACCACAAAATGGCTGCCATGGGACATAGGGCTAACCACAAAATGTGCAAAACTCTCACAGTAACTCTTCAATATTTCAGGCAAAAGCACTGTTTAACAGGATGCATTATCAAATGAACATATCTAAAAATATTTTCTTGCATACACACACCGCAACACAGTAAAAATCCTTGTGCTGTGATAGAAGCTGTTGCTGAAACAACTTTAAAAATCTGCACAGCCAATCAGATTTCCAATGGCCCTTATGGGCAAAAGCCCTACGTGTCCCACCCAGTTTCTCAACACACTTGGTGGACACCAGGAAAGGTCTCGGTGGGCACCACACTGGGGACCCTGCTGTAGACGGGGATAATTGTGATTGTCAGGGTTGTTTTTAAAAAAATCTAAAGTCATGGTTATGTGTCCATCACATGGTTGCACAGTGATGTCCAGAAAATGCACCTGTTGTATGGAGTAGTCCATGCTCAGGTTGATAGTGGGATGGAAGTTGCTGAAGTCCTAAAGTTCTGAAGAACTCTCATATGAGCTTCTTCCTCATGAGTCCAGATGACAAAAATAAATTGCAAGTCCAGAAGAAGTGTTAAGAGACACGAGGCAAGGAACCATTGCTCTAAATCATCATTTTAGGAATGTTCTCCTATGTTAAGAAGTCCATGCAAGTAGGAAGTTAGTACAGCCGGAGAAAGGTTCTAATCCCTCTCTTTAGCTTGCTCTGCCTGTATGACAGACCCCTTTCTCTTTCTTTACACCCAGGCAGAATTTTCCCACCAAAAATATTTTAGTTCCCCTCAGTAACTGAGTCACTCTCCAGTAGCACATATTTGTAGCACATCTTTGTTTGATAAGCTTAAATTGTCCCACCCTGTCATACCCTGTTTAGGCTTTAGACCCAGTACAGGAACTTGAGGGAAAGACAGGAGCTGTCCTGTTTTATAAACTCTTGTGAAGTGGCACTTCAGACATATTAACTTTCAAAAACAGAATAAAGCTTTTATTAAACAGGCAGTGAATATATAAATATGAGGATTCAAGGTGTAGAGGTTGCTGAGATAAAACTTTCTAATATATACACAATTGAGGCTTTTGAACATACAAGAGGGCGTTGTTGAAGCTTAATTTCGAGTTCCAAGTTCTTTTCAGTGAGAGGTTTTTATTATATATTTCAGCTGTTACACAGAATTTTGAATACAGTTTCTTAGAGAATAGCTTTGTCTTAGTGCTTCTAGGTTTTTCCCTTCAGAGATTTAAGTTTTCCCTATAGATATTACAGCTTTTCATTAACTCCTAAGGTGTCCAACCTTCTCCCCTTTATCACAGACCAGAGTTGTTGTTGTTCTTCTTCTTCTTCTTCTTTTTAATAAAAAGCTTTCTTGGGTTATTGCATACATTACATAATATCTTATAAAGTAGTTTGCGCATTACATAGGCAGGAAGTTATTCTCCTTGTTCCTAAGAAGCAATAACTCTTTTTACTATTTGGCTTGTATAGGAATTTTCTTTAACTACCCAGACCTTCTGCCAAATCCTTCTCCAGTATCCATTGTCTGTATAAAGCTGTTCTGTAGTTTTCTTGACTGAGAATCTAAATACTCTCTCAGAGTAGTTCTAATATATTTAAGACAATGGGTCCTTATTCTTCTCTCTATGGAAGTACTTTTCTGACAATTCCCTGACAGCAGTCACTGACTTCCGAAGTCTCATCCCTCAGAAGCCAAATCCCTTGGCTACTGATCCAAACATTAGATTTCAAAGACCAAAAGGCAAACCTTTTCCCTCCAGATCAGTTTTTTTACTTCCTCTCTAAGCTGATGCTGGCCAATCAGAGAGCAGGTAGAGCAACCAATCACATAAGCTCTTCTCTCCAGGGTAGATTAACTCATAACCTACCTGACTCTCTGCCCCAAGCAGCATTTTAAAAAGCCTGCTTTTCTGAGCAATCCATCACAGCTGGTTTTTCTATTTGCAAATAATTTTTCAAAAAATCTGCAGTTTGTTCTACCATCTTATGATGCCCCTACCCAGTCCACTTCCCTCCCTCAGAGACAAGGTTTTCCCTCCATTTTTCTTCTCCTGTCTGACTGAGCCACCCTATTAATGTGTTTTCTTCTTTCTTGAAGAATAGCTGTTTGCTCATCCCAGGAACGTGAGGGTAGGATTGGGAGCCCGCTTCAACTTTAATGGCACTTGAGATGTTTTTATATTTCAAATTAACAAAATATTTTATTCAACATAAAGGGGAAAGGTCAGGTGAAATCAGGGGTTGAAATTTTTGAAGTAAAACCAGTACATGCACAGATGTTAGTTCTTATGTTTCGGGTTAATGAGAGTTTCTTAAGCTATTCAGAGTTGCTTAAAATCTTTATGTTGAGAGGCTTTTGTTCCGGTGTTTCCCCCAAACACTCTGGTTTACTTTCTTTGGGTATTCTCTAACTATTTTGGTTTCCAGAAGGCTAACTCTTTCCAGTACCTAACCCCCTTCTCTTGAAGCACCAGTACTTGTCTTGAGTTTTTTTTACTGACTCTTAAGGTCTCTAAAGGCAGTTTCTAACCACACCAGACCAGGGATCTCTGTATTCTTCAGAGCTAATTGCCTCTGACTAGGTAGGGAATTTTCTTCTCTCTCAAGAAGATCTATCTCCTTTCCTTGGCCTAAATGGGAGTCTTTGCCTACTTCCCAAACTTCCTTGCCAACTTTCCCCCAGTTCTCCATCTGTGTTAAACTGCTCTCAGCCAAGGCTGAAATCTGAAACTGTCAGTACTCGACTCTTCTCAGCTAGGGCTGAAATCAGACTGAATTCTCCTCAGCATCCAGTTCAGACATCTTTCTCTGCTCAACTGATGCTAACCAATCTTGGAACAGCCTGTCACTTAAGGCTCTCCAGCTCTGTGAAGAATTAACCCTTCACAGTCCGTTACCTGTTCGTACAGCACTTTTAAGCTTTTAAAAGTGTAGTCTATCACACACTTCATTGCTACTTCATGCAGGAGAAAAGACAAAGTGCAGCCTTAGTGGATGGGGTCACTTAAACTTTCAGTGGTTTGATTTTCTTCTCATGGCATACTATCAGTTTTCTCTCAAGACACTGGCATGCCCCAGTCCATTCCATTTGGGGCTTACAGTTGTAGATCCTTGAGTAATTTACTTTTCTGTTATAGGTGGTGCTTAATCTTCCAGAACTGGGGAGGTAGCCGGATAACAAAGAACTGAGGTCTCTCTGGCCCAACTGTTTGCAGGGAGGGCTGTTGCTGTGATCAGATCTACATGGGGAGACATAGCTTGCAATAGGAAATGGAGGAGAAGATGTGAGTGAAGAAGCCGCTGCTAAATCCCTTCTTTCAGGAGAGGATAAGCCAGGATCAAGTGGTTCCAAATCTCTTTATTTAAAGTGTATCCAGCAGCAGGAGGGCTTCCAGCTGCCAGGAGTTTGCTCTCATTTGTTTTATTTGCAAAGCGTGAGGTCCTGAGTGATAGAGATATTAAAATACCTGCAATCCAGCTATCCACGCTGTGCAGCTACTGGTGACAGATGTTATTTGCCAATTCCTATGAATTCTCACACAGGGATTTGCAGAAATTGCCCTGTAATGCTGCTGAAAATGGCAACAATAGACACTCAGAGATGATGGAATGCCTCAGCAGTGACTGGATGAATTCACATCTTGTGGGGGTCCCAGAACAGGGATTCTCACATATGTGGATGGTGGTGGAGAAACAAATATTACAGGCTTTCTAGAAATATGCTATAGGCTCTGTTACCAATGGAAACATAATAAGTCATTCTTTTGATGTACTTCAGTTTTCTAAAATCAATTATTTGTTTGTTTCTACACCATGCCAGTGGGGTAGCCAGGTAGCATTCCCAGTTTTGAGGTAGAGAACTGAGGTGTCTGTGGTGTCTCAACACCTTTTACTGCTGGAAGTCAAGTGGCAGCACTTAGCTGATCTTCTAACTCACCATAACTTTCTGCTAAGGGATCGCTGCCTTAGACTGGCAATTGTATTGTAAGATCTTCTCAACATATATATGCCTGTCAGGAAGTGCTTTATCCACTGAATTTTCTCCTAGTGTGCAGCTGCTTGAGGTTCAGGAACCCTGCCAGTAGGAAAGTTGGCAATCCTGCTGAGCTGTAATTTGAACCCAGGTCTGAGGTCAATACATCATCCATGGGATCAGCCTTTCTGTCAGTGACATAGTCATCTTTGAAAGATTGTGTTTCAATGCGCCTTTTGGTATGGATGCACGGAAGTTTAATGACTTGAATTATAAGGAAAGATAGGACATAAACCTTTTAATAACTTAAAAATTGGGATTCAAAGCTTTTTTGTAATCTTGACAATTTAGTCCATTGGCTGGTGTTAGATGTGCCTCCTTTCTGCACCTTTAACAGGCAGAAATCAAACAAGTATTATGTCCCTATCCTTGCATCTCCCTGATAAATTTACAGATTTGTTTTAGATTCAGAATAAATAAATGCTGCTATTTCTACCACTATATCTATCTGGGTCTCTCACCATAGTTGGCCAATAGTAACTTCCAGCTCTTAACTTGTTGCCGCATTACAGGTTGAAATGTTTTGTACGGAGTCGCTATTTGACAGTGCTGGGCATTAGAGCTTTAATAGGTGAATTTCTGCTTCTGCTGCTTCTTGCTGCAAACCTTAATATTCAGCAGACTTTTAAGTAGCAATTTAAACAAATCTTGTCACCGGTTCCTTTCCTCCAATTCCTGTTGAACATGGCAAAATGGGCAATGGGCAGTTGCTATGGTGCAAAGGATTAATTCATTCTGGATCTTCGCTTTTTCTCTAGGGTATAAAAGTTGAGACATGAATGACAGAGCTTGTCCCAAGAGGATTCCCACTGATTTATGAACACTCTCAGCTGTGTGTCCTGATATTTATGAGATGAAGAAAGAAAAATGGATTTTGTAGAGGATGTGAAAGATTTTCCAGAAAATTTATGGGTGCAGCTGATCTGAGAGTTCATTAGTGCTCAATTCATGTCAAAATAACAAACAACACTTCAAAAATTGACCAGCATTCTCTCTAGAGGAGGTTTCCACAATATGTGCCGCAGGCCATGTGTGATATGACAGCCAGGCATTGCAGCTCACTAGGTGCTTGATTAACCTTCTGCTTTTGTGCTCTGCACAAGCCTGCTCTACAGAAATGGAGACAGACATGCTAGCTCTTTATAAACACTCTAAGCATATACAATTATTAATCAACATGTTTGTGGGGGGCAGCAGAGTGCCTTCAAAATATGCATATTCATTGGAAAATATACATAGTGTGTACGGCTGTAGGACACAGGGTTCTCTCAGTGTAATTGGGAACTCTATTTGTTCATAGTTTGGGGGCCCTCTGCATTTACTTTTATTTGTGTATTAGCTCAATAGGTTGGGGCCTGGGTAAGGCCCACTGGGGGGCGGGAGATTTCCTGTGCCCAGTGGGTGTTTCCTCTGGCCTGTGGGAGAAACTTTTAAAAAAGTAATTGCCAATGGCATGACATCACTACTAGGGAACACCCCCCCCCCCAGAAGTGATATCACGTCTCTCAAGGAACTGCTGAAAACTCTGTGGAATCTCTTTGCCAGGCCTGGCAACCCTAAGGCTGGGCCTGTAACCAAAATAAAACAGGAGTCCAATGGCATCTTAAAAATTAATAACATTTATTCCAGCATAATTTTTTTGTTAATCTTTAAGGTGCCACTGAGTTGCTGTTTTAATTTTGTTGCTACAGACTAACATCACTACCTCTCAGGGCCTGCCATAGGGTTGCCAGGTCCGTTGGACCAGCTGGCAGGTGATGGGGGTGAACTTACCAGGAGCGGAGAGGGAAGAAGCTGAAAACAAACGCAACATGCCTACATCACCCAGAAGTGACGTGGGGATGTTGGGGGTGATGCTCTGGTTTGCGAGCAAAATCTCTATGGTAGAATTAGCTTCTACCATAGAGTTTTGCCCCAAATCCAGAGCACTGCCTACCAATGGCACCAACATGCCTGCATCATTTTTGGGTGATGTAGGCACATCATGTTTATTTATGCCTTATTGCCTGTTTTTTGGGGGGCGGGTAATTCTCCCCTGCCGTCCAGCTGGCCACCAGTGGAAAGAAGCACCTGAAACTGGGGGACCCTCCCCCCCTCCGGGGGGGGGGTGTCTGGCATCCCTAGCCTCCTGCCATTATCCTCGTGCATGTTAACTGTATGTGCATAGCAAGGGCTTAGGGACTTATCTGCATTCATGCACATGAACGTTTACTGATGGCCTCTCTTGATATCCATAATGACCCTATCCAATTCAAAAAGATGTCCTGACCAAAGCAATATTAGTCAGCATCAGATTTAGGAAGCCTTTCAGAGAATGTTTCTAACCACGACAAGCTTCTAGTCAGATGCTGTGTTTAGACACCTAAGGAAGGAGTGGGAAGGAGTGTCAGCTGCTTTGGTCAGCAGCAATGTGGGTGAGAAACAGTGAGAGGGGACAGCTTTAGACTACACTGCTCAGATGGTACTCCCTGTTGTGTTGCCACTATACGTAACGCCCCAATCAAGAAGAATATTGGCAGCCCACCTTCAACTCCAGTACCTAAAGAAAGGCATTTAACGTGGCCAAATTACTACTCAAATGGATTAAGGCGCAAGTGGCATTTCTTGCCAAACAATTCCTCAGTGAGAATTATGATGTACACACACATAAAGCAAGCATTCTCTATAGAGCTTCCCAGCAGGTACCTACAGATCCATTTAAGCATCTTGCTCTGGTAAAGTGGTACACAGGATCTAATGAAACAAATGTATAAAATATTTAGGAGGTTCTTTATTGAGGTTGGTGCAGCTCGAAGAAAAGGCATAGTGCATAGAGGTCAGTAAGTAAGGCCATTTCTCACAGACATTCCACAAGGGTGCCAGACTACCATCAGAACCTAAAGCCCTAACTCTGTTGCCTTCCCCCTTATTAGTGTTTGCAAATGGGCCTTTGAAAGTAATTTTAAATATGGATGGAAAAATTCCAAAGACCAAGACTAATTTTTTTCATGAAGAGTCTTCCTGCAGCATCAGAAAGAGCATAAGAGGTGAACGGGGGTGGAACAAGATTGCTGGTTTCTGCTATTAGTAGAAACAGTGAGCGTATTTAATTGTTCAATATTTTAAAACTGGATTTCCTGTTGAATAATTTAGGATGTTAATAAAGCTGGTATTAGTGTGAAAAGAACATGAACTTCCCAAATCTTCTTAATAGATATCCTCTAAATGGGAGACAGGATTTTTTAAAAAATCTCTGGTTAGCCCCTCCCCCCCAGCTAACTGCCCGCAATATTTCTGTAGCAGTTCCTAGACAAGTCAAACAAAAGACATCCAAGTACAAAATATTCTGGAAGAAAACGCGTTAGCCCCTCCCCCCCAGCTAACTGCCCACAATATTTCTGTAGCAGTTCCTACACAAGTCAAACAAAAGACATCCAAGTATAAAATATTCTGGAAGAAAACACAGTAAGTTTTCTGATTAGCCATCTCAAAAATATACAGATGAAAACTGATAAGTACTCTGTAGAAATGTGTGTTTCTGATGAAATCCTTCACCTAGAACAAACTTTTCTGTGGACCTTTTGGATTTTTTTTTTGATCTTCAGATTTTCTGGGGAACAGAATATACTAGGGAATTTTTAATAGAGCTTTCTTTAGAAAGGTCTGAAACGTATTCAACTGCAACAGTGCTTAAAGCCTCACTTTCCCAAACCTGCTTCCTACACTCATTGAGCCCCCCCCTCTAGATGCTGTTCCTCTCTTACTAGGGTTGATGACTAGACTTGGCAACTGACCAGGAAAAATAAGTTGGGCCTATTCTTGTGACTTGAGCTCAATTGACAAGAAGCAGTAGTGGTGAAGCTGTGCCTGCTGCTTTCCACAGATCAAGTCAAAAAGTTTGCAAACCAACTCCTTCAGTTGCATTTCAGCACTGCAAATCTCCCATTTCCAGTCTGATCCTCACCGTGAGCCATCACAGGTAAACCAGTTTGTTTGTTTGTTTGTTCGATTTATACCCCACCCTCCCTGCCGAGGCAGGCTCAGGGTGGCTTACATAAAATGCATATATAAATACAATTAAAATCCATCATAAAAACAACCAAAAACCATATACAAAAACAAATTATTTATTTTAAAACATTTATTAGCCACCTTTCTCCCTTGCAGAACTCAAGGTGGCTTACAATATAAACAAAACATTATAAAAACACAATAAAAACAACTATACCCATAAAAGTCACAGTTTAAAAATTCGGCATTAGACTGCCAATAATAAAAGCTAAATCAATCAAAATATAGTCCTAAATAAAATTATCTTCAACTGCCTCCTGAACATTGCCAATGAGCTGGCCAGGCACACCTCCCTGGGGAAGTTGTTCCATAATTGCGGGGCTGCCATTGAAGAGGCTGTCTCCAATTTACCCAGCAAATGATCATACTTAATTGGTGGGACACTTAATGCCCAGGCAAGAATATATGGGAGAAGATGGTCCTTCAGATAAACTGATCCAAGCAATGTAGGGCTTTAAAGGACAAAGCCAACACCTTGAATTAGGCTGGACGGCAGATAGGTAGCCTGTGTAATTGCTGTAGTATTGGGGACATATGCTCCCGATAGCTAGCCATGACCAGCAGTATAGCAGCAGCATTCTGCAAACGCAATGGTTGGTGGAGAAATCATTGCCTTTTCACTGTCATCACTGCCACAGAATAGACTCTAATATGGACTCTATGCTGTATTCAATCAGTGATGCTCTGAATTTTCTACCAGCAGCGCTGTAGACATCCTCCCTCTTATTTCATCACTATCAGCTCCCCATTGAACCAGGGAGATTGCTTGGCTCTGTCTTGGGGGGAAAGGGCACGGAGGAGCGATTGTGTCAACAATTTGGGCCATCTCCCTATTCCAGACAATGGTCGGAGCTTCAACAGACATCAGCAACTGAGGAGGAAAATCCTGGAATGCTGACTGGAACCCATCAAGATCCATCAGGCGCCTGGGGTGGACTATCTAAATGAATCCAGCATCCCTGCGGAGAAAAGAGGCAGCAGCAAGTCTGAACTCTATGAGGTAATGATCTGTCCATGACAAGGGAGAAAGCCATAATTCCCCCCCACCCCCACCTCCAAGTCACCCTCCCCAGCAGTCTAATAGACCAAATCCTTGACTTGACATCAATTTAAGATCTTGCTGCTGAATGCCAGGTCAGTAAATGGAAAAACTACTGCCATTCAGTTTACATCAAGTCAAGGATCTTGGTCAGCTGAAGGAAGCAGGAGTTTCTCTGGTGTGTTTTAAAGACAGATAACATGGGAACTTCTACAATGTCAGCCTTACTGACTTGAGATACCCCTTTTTAAAAAAATTGCCAAGCATACTCTTGTGGGGCTGCTGGTCAATGCATTCCCTCAGCAAGTGTCTATTTGTATTCATGTGCTTTGAATTAGGGAAACTCTCAGTGCTTCTGCAGGGTATTTGGAGAAAGGTTCACAGTATTTGATTCTAAGGATTTACTTAAGCTGTACCTGATATTTATTTGTTTGTTTATAGTCTACCTTTCTCACTGGGACTCAATGCAGATTACACAGTGTAAATCAATGCAATCAATAGGATGAGGCATCTAATAAACAATGCAATAGGACTAGGGTTAAAAAAAATGAAACAAAGCAAATTCATTTTAGACATCATATGTCAAACAATGCAGAAATGCTATCAGAAAGTAGCACACAGTCCAGTAAGAGCAGGATAATATATACAACAGATTATACAAGTCATACCAATGGCATAGTGTACAGTTCTGCTCTTTTGATAGAAGTGCCTTCCTGAACCATTCCATTATAATATAGCCCTATTATCTTTATAAAAATGCCCCCTGAATAATTCTGTTTACATAGTTTGCAGAATGACAGAAATATGCTAGCCTTCCTGACCTTTTCAGGCAGTCCATTCCACAAGCTGAAGCCCACAACCAAGAATGGGCATGTATGGGCAGCTATGGATCTTAGTCATTTGCAGAGTGACATCTTCAGATGAGCAAAGCTGTCATGGGGGAGCATAGGAGGTGAGGCAGTCTTGCAGGTATGAGGGTCTAAGGCCATGAAGGGCTTTGAAAGTGATAACCGGTGCATTGAATTGAATTGAACTTGGGAACTGATAGATAGCCTGCAGTGACTGCAGAATGTGACAGCAGATAGTCACTGCAGACTGGACAAAATATGCACACTTTGCCTAGCTTCCAATAGTAACTGTGGTGCAGCATTTTTTACCAAGTTGACTTGAAGGGCAGACCCATACAGTGTGCATTACAATAATTTAGTCTCAATGTCATCATGGCAGGATCCAGGTTGCCAGAATAGCTGAGTCAAAGCAAAAGGCCATTTCCCAGGCTAAATGAAGATAGAGGAAAGTGTTTTTTGCTGCTTCCATCGAATGTGGAAAGCAAAATATCCTTCAAAACCTCAGTTTCCCAACCAGAATTACCTTTGGCTTGTCAGGATTCAGTTTCAACTTGCTCACTCTTAGCTATTCAAGCACAGCAGACACAGGCAGTATCTCAAGACCTCTGCTGCATCACCAGGAGATTTGGATAAGGAGATATAGAGCTGGGTGTTGTCAGCATACTGATGACAACCAACTCCAAAACTACAAATGACTTTTCTTAAGGGCTTTACATAGAGATTGAGTGGCATAAGGGACAGAACTGCACCTTGTAGAACCTCACGGGACAAATCCCACACTGATGACAACTAGTTTTCAATGGCAATCCTTTGGGTCTGGTTGATGAGAAATGATTTAAACCAATCCAAATCACATCCTTTGATACGTGCTTCTAACTCTAAACATCCCACTGTATCAAAGGCTGCAGATAGAGCCAATAGTAGCAACAAAGAGTCATGGTTTTTGTCTACATTAAGATGAAGATTCTCAGCTAAACCCACCAGTGCCATCTCCATCCCATAGCCTGCCTGAAACCATGCTGGAAAGGGTCGAAAGCAGATGATTTATCTAGGAAAAACTGAAGTGGGTCTGCAACCGCTCTCTCAGTCACCTTGCCCAGAAAAGGCAGATTAGAGATTGGGCAATTATGGGGCACATCATTTTTCTGCAGCAATGTTTTTTTTAACATATTAGACAAGTGGCCAAGGGAAGGCATCATGAGTCTGTGATTGATTTATGATGGACATCAAGGACCCATTAATGTGGTTCTTACATGATTTCAGCAACCAGGATGAACAAGGATCCAAGAACAAGTGGTGGCTAAGATCTTGCCATCATCTTGTCACAGTAACTGGGTCAATCTGTAAACAGACCAGGCAATGTATTAGGCATTCATTCTGCTTCTGCTGTGTTACAACCAGCTGTGTTACAACACATTTGAGATATTTTATCAGCAAAAAGCTTTGCAAAATTTAGGAGTCATCAAGTGCCAAAATACCTTAAACAACTGGGCTGGTTGTGAACGAGCTGATACGATGGCAGCAGAGAATTAACATTTCTCTGCTGCTGTTACAGCAACTTCAAGGGTCTTCCAGTGAGCAATATAGAATGCTCTGTCAGATTGTGAATGAATTTTCCGTAGTGCCATTCTAGATGTCTCCCAGCCCTCTTCAGGTCACTGAGCTCCGTGGTAAAACACAGGACGGGGATCAACCCCAAGGGTGGGAGACTTCCATGAGGCACAGCCTTGTTGATAACGTCTAGGAGCATCATGTTCCAAGCTCCCATCATACCCTTAACATACCCATCACTTGTTTGAAATCCTAAAGTCCCCCCAGAGCATGCTGGAATCATGAGTCCACAGGTTGACCATTTTAATCAACCCACCTCCCCTGCAGACTGACAGAGTGTGGAGTGTCAGTGTTACATTCACCCTTGTCTTGCACAGATAGTGGTCAGGCCATGGTACAGGCTGAACTGTCAACCCCCAAACTCAAACTTCCTTCAAAGGCATAGTACAAATAAATTAAGTCCAAGGTATGGCATTTTTTATGTGTTGGACACATTATGACTTGAGAGAGGCCCAAGGTTGCCAGAGTCTACAAAAGCCTGGGCTGGTCCCGATATGAATGCTGGGCGTGGAAGTTGAAGTCCCCCAAAACACTCAGTCTACTTGTTTTTTGGGGGGGGTGGGGGAGTATTTGTGTGTGTGTGCAAGCCTGCAAATCATGATGTCTTCTGGTGACCTCTAGTGAGCCTAGGATGTTTCAGAGAGGTGGCTTATATTACCTGCCTCTGTGGCCTGGCCTTGGTATTCCTTGGAGGTCATCCTTCGAAGTACTTGCTGGGATCTGCCCTGCTTAGCTTCCGAGATCTGATGAGATCAGGTTTGCCTGGGCTATCCAGGTCAGGGCTTTGTGTGTGTGTGTGTGCGCGCGCGCACTTGTGAGCCTGCAAGTCATTATGTCTTCTGGTGACCTCTAGTGAGCCTAGGATGTTTCAGAGAGGTGGCTTATATTACCTGCCTCTGTGTCCTGGCCCTGGTATTCCTTGGAGGTCATCCTTCCAAGTACTTGCTGGGATCTGCCCTGCTTAGCTTCCGAGATCTGATGAGATCAGGTTTGCCTGGGCTATCCAGGTCAGGGCAGTCTACGTGTCTTGAGCACCACATATGAGAATGCCTCCACCAACTCAGATAGGGTGGCCACAGTGTCTGTTACCTAATATGATAACATTTGTAAACTAGATATTAAAATGGTGGTGGCTGTTCAGCGATAAAACATCACATCCAAAGGAATAAGATTGCCCATTAGTGAAGAACATAGTTCTGTTCTGTCCAAGAAATGGGATCTTATCAGGTTTGACTGTAAGTATTTAATGAATAGCATGCAAGTCAGAACAAACCCAATTATAAAATGCTCTTGTGTTAATAACTGCCTTTCAGGCAGTGAAGAAAGTTAATACACTCTGAATAAAAGGCAAGGAAAGCCATTATCATCAAATGACTGGTTCTTGGTCAGCCAAAGAACCATGAAATCATTACGTTTAATTATGGGAGATATCAGCCTCAATAATTATTTGTAATGATTTGTGAGTGCACAATGCACTCTCTGAGACAAGGTAGTTAATGGTGTCACAGGCAGCTGAAACCACTCAGTGAAGTCTTAGCTCTTGTTTCACCCCCCCCCAATCATCAAGCTGACTTTGTTCTGCAAGGGAAGCCACAAGTATCTCTTGCTATTGCCGCTTTATAGCAATGACTTAAAGCCTTTGCTCTTTGCTTTAAGAACTAGACAATACTCTCATGCCATCCTAACTCCATGTAGGGTGATCAGATGCAAAGGAAGACCAGTCTCCAGTATCCCTAAGCCCTGCAACCTGAAGATGCCCCATTTATCTCTGGCTGATTCTGCATTGGCTTTTCCTTCCATTGTTTTATGAGACCCACATTGGAACAGAAATTCCCCTCTGCACTGCATACTGGTTTCACTTCCTTTGATTATCAGGTTTTATGGTAGCTTCCACACTCCATGCCACTTTTGAATTCTTTGATTGTCGGATTTTATTGTACCTTCTGCATAGATTTATGGCCATATTATGGCCATTCAGGGGTGACTTTGCAATCAGTACTTTGCCCCAAGGTATTTGGATGTGGTTTTGAGCTGCACTTTTTCCTGTTGAGAAAATGTGGAGTGAATGCTAGATGCAGAATTGCCCTTTAAAGCTGCTGCTGGAGATGGAAAAGCCCTGGCTGCTTCTACTTTCTTCTGTGTTGGAATAATATGGGGAGGGGGTGTGGGAAGCAAAAAAAGTAGTTACTTTGTCTCTGGATTGACAAGGAGATTTAAAGTTAAAAAAAGAATCTGCAGGTTTTCTCAGAAACCATAGAGGACAAATTAAAGCTTCATCTCCACTACACTGCTTCCAGGTTCTGAAAATCATAAAAGTAGGCTTTTCAGCGGTTTTATTGGTGCTGTTTCATAGGGTTGCCAAACCCGGATTGGGAATTCCTGGAGACTGGGGGGGGGGTTACCTTGAGAGGCCAGAGTTTGGGAAAGGAGCTCAGTGGAGATGCGATGCCATAGAAGTGCCCATTTTTTCTAGGGGAACTAATCTGATCAGTTACAATTCTAGGAAAACTCCACCCACCCCCCAACTGACAACCCTACTTCTATGTCCTTAACAGCAGCCTAACATGCATCAGTGCAGGGGATAACTAGATGGGGGGAAAGTCACAGGATGCTACCAACTTTGTTGGTAAGAGCTGAGGCAGTAAAGTTATGGCAACCCAGTTAGCATAGGAGAATTATAGTCTTCCTTCTAGAACTTGATTCAGTATTTGACCCATAAATAAAAGCCACCCCCCCAAAAAAAATTGATTGTTCAATATTTGCATTTAATTCACAGAATTATATGCCACATGTACTACATGTGAAACCCCACACTGGGACAAATAGGTCCCCTTGCGAAGGGCTTAGGAAGATGGTGACCAACACTCATGCTACAGTCCTGAGCTGAATCAGGCTGTAGCACATCTGGGAACGTTCATTTACTGGCATCATGTTTGGATGTATGGAGATCATAGTAGGCAGGGTTTCTTAAAAAAAAAGTGATGTCAGAACTCTCAAGAGGGAAATAAAATTTTCATTCTGTATGCTTAAAACTCATGAACTTTTAAACATTTTAAAAATAATTTTGTTGAAGAGGTTCCGGAGCTCCATTCCGGCACATCCCCCCCCAAAAAAGTCCTGATAGTAGGGTTGGGGTTCTCCAGACTCAATGCATGCTAGATGTAACATCTACTTTGGACCTCAGACTGGCAATACTTCTGCATCAGTCTGGCACATCCAGATCTTGCAAACTTAATTGCTCATAACTTAATATTTAGGAAACATTAATAAAGAAATATGCATTCTGAAGTGTACCGATGTTATGAAAAATATAATAGAGCAAGAGCTTCATTCAGCAAGATTTGGATTCAACACTAGGGATCAGCACGAACCGGGAAAATGCGGTTCTTTTCAGTTCATGGTTCATAAGCCATGAACTGTCACAAACTTCTAAGAGCTAAACAAACTGGTTTGGTCTGTGAGGTTCAGGACATGGTAGAATGGCCCCCCTGGTGTGCTAAAGCCACCAAACTCTCAGGGGATCGCTAGCTGATTCTCCTCTATCTGCTCTCCAAGGATTGGTAAGGATTGGTAAGGATTGGATTTACAGAGTCTGTTACAGCCCCCCCCCAAATAAGGTGTCCCCATCCTCCATTGTTTCCAATGGAAGGAAAAAACAGCAAAAAAGCAAGGCCAATAGAAGCCCAGCAGAACAGAATCAAAGACCCAGAACTGCCCATGAACTGCTTGAAAGTTTGGGGAATATTCGTGCTGGGGGACCTGCCACAAACTTCAGTTTACGAACCATGAACCGGCCAAAATTCATCACAAACTTTTGTTTGTGAGCTGGTTTGTGCTCATCCCTATTCAACACACAGAGCAAAATTTTCAGACTTTCTCATTACTTTTCTTATGGCCAACCTTCACACGATGTTGCAACTTCCACAAAACAGCTCCCTATCAGGTTTCCCCCCCAAAAAGTGGATGAATTGGACTCCAATTTAGATTGGGACCATGGTCAAGCTGGAGGAGGGTTCCTCCCTCCAAGCTGTTTTCCAGGCCTGAACTGGCCCAATGAAGCTGACAAGAATGTTTACTCCAGTGGGGCAAATAGCAGCTTCACCTGGGCCACTTCAGATTGGGGAAATGGCATAGGAAGAATGCCTAACATCATCCCCCTCAGCACTGTGGTCCTGATCCAAATCAAAGCTCCACATGTTAGAGTTACCAGCCTCCTGGTGGGACCTGGGGAGCTCCCTGAACAATAGTAGTAAAATACTACAGCTTCCCCTAGAGTTCAAATGGGCTAAATATGCCCTAAATATGTACATTAATGAAAGTGTTCACAAGCTGTCCCCTTTCCAATGCTTCCTTGTTTTGCTAAGTCATCTTGAGAGCTGATTGTGAATGCAAAACCTTGGGCAAAAAAGTTGGCAAAAAGTAGCTAAGGCATTCATTTGATAACTCCATTTGATAACCCTAACCACCAGATAGCCGACAGAGAAGCTAGAGAACCTGCTGGTTTGACTCATGCCGTGATTGTGATGGGAGCCAATTATTCAGTGGGCAGTCTGGGTGCTTTGCAAGCAGTCCAAGGCTGTTCACTGGGCTACTTTCCACAAATACAAATAGTTGTGTATATAAAGTGTCATCAAGTTGCAGCTGACTTATGACAACCTCTCATTGGGTTTTCAAGACAAGAGATGAACAGAGGTCGTTTGCCATTGCTTGCCTCTGCATAGCAACCCCGGATCTCCTTGGTGGCCTCCTTAGTTTTTGAGATCTGACAAGGTCAGGCTAGCCTGGGCCATCCAGGTCAGGGCACTAACAGTTGTACCTCGTGTCCATTCAGCTCCCTATCCATCACTGTCATTCTGCTATGCTCCACCACAAATGGTTTAAATTTAGAATAAAAAGATATTTCACACACACACAGGCACACACACATCATGTGATGTTTTTAAAAGTCATACCACATTGTGTTCATCAGTGTCAGTCAGATCCTCAAGGTGAATAGCTGCTAGTATGTCTGGATTTGCAGTCGTTCACATGTATTTTTGCACCACCCCATGAGAGTTGTTTTCCTCCACCCCTTGGAAATTACCTAACCCTGACCCTGTAGAAAAATCAATTTCACCTACTGCACAGGTACAAAAATAATCACAAGGCATAAGAAATTGAAACTCTGCTGCTGCTGCTATGGTTTCTGTGCAGCTGCAAAACTATTGCACCTGCTGCTTGAGATGTATAATGAACACAAAGGTGTAAGGGAAGCCTATCCAGGCCTCAGCTGCCAAAACAGTATCTTTGTTGCGAAGTACACAATATGCCCAGTAGCAGGATTGGAAGTGTAATACAGGAGGATGAGGATCTTTTAAGAAGACCAAGTACTTTGCCACCTTGAAGCCAATGCTTCAGGAGTTCATGAATTATGAATTGCCCGAAGCAGCCTCTGCAGCAAAAAAAAAGATAGATTTGCAAAAATGCTAGGAAAGCCTCACACCTTTCCCACCGATTTGCAGAAAGGCAGAGAAGCCTCACACTAGCAATGAATTGTGTGGAGGAAAGTCTGCTACCTAGGTGTTTTGGGAATGTTTGAAAGCACAGTACTTTAATTACAGCCACCTTATTGGGCACAAAGTTAATCCTTTCCCTAAACCCTTAGTTTTTGAGATCTGACAAGGTCAGGCTAGCCTGGGCCATCCAGGTCAGGGCACTGACAGTTGTACCTAGAGTCCATTCAGCTCCCTATCCATTACTGTCATTCTGCTATGCTCCAGCACAAATTGTTTAAATTAAGAATAAAAAGATATTTCACACACACAGAGGCACACACACATCATGTGATGTTTTTAACAAACTATCCGCATTTCAAGGTATTTGGCCTGTGTGCATGTGTGTGTGTGTGTTCAGGTGTCACTGCATTTGTTCGATAGATATGCAATGAATGCAGGCCGCTAGCACTGGAAGAGCTGCTTAACTTTCAAGGGACCTTTGAAGTCCTAATGGTCTGGATTAACCAAGAACCAGTTCCTCCCATATGAATCTACCCGAATGTCAGATTTTCATCTGTGGCATGTACCTCCATCATCTGAAGTGTAGTAGGTGATTATATGTCACACAGCCTCCACAGCAGCAGCACTACAATGATGGAGTTCCCTCATCAAGGACATTTGTTTTGGCTTTTTAAAAATTGGATATCAGGTGTCAGATGATAAAGGCATTTTTGTTCTGGAAGGTACTTGGTATTCAAGATCCCCTTTTAATGTCAGGTTTGGTTTTCTGTTGATCCATTGCTTATTTTATGCTTCAGGAGTTCATGAATTATGAATTTCCTGAAGCAGCCTCTGCAGCAAAGAAAAAGATAGATTTGCAAATATGCTAGGAAAGCCTCACACCTTTCCCACTAATTTGCAGAAAGGCAGAGAAGCCTCACACTAGCAATGAATTGTGTGGAGGAAAGTCTGCTACCTAGGTGTTTTGGGAATGTTTGAAAGCACAGTACTTTAATTACAGCCACCTTATTGGGCACAAAGTTAATCCTTTCCCTAAACCTTTTAAACAGTGTTCATTTCTGTACTGTTCTTTGTTGATGCTGCTTTATTATCTGGGGTATTTATTAATTATTTATTAATTTAAATGTGATAAATATTTCAGATGCCAAGACCACGGCCATACAGCCCAGAAAATCTACAACTAATGAACTCCGGTCGTGAAAGCCTTCGACAACATGTTGCAGATAATTATTCAAACTATCCGCATTTCAAGGTATTTGGCATGTGTGCATGTATGTGTGTGTGTTCAGGTGTCACTGCATACTAGCTCCATTTGTTCGATAGACATGCAATGAATGCAGGCCGCTAGCACTGGAAGAGCTGCTTAACTTTCAAGGGACCTTTGAAATCCTAATGGTCTGGATTAACCAAGAACCAGTTCCTCCCATATGAATCTACCCGAGTGTCAGATTTTCATCTGTGGCATGTACCTCCATCATCTGAAGTGTAGTAGGTGATTATATGTCACACAGCCTCCACAGCAGCAGCACTACAATGATGGAGTTCCCTCATCAAGGACATTTGTTTTGGCTTTTTAAAAATTGGATATCAGGTGTCAGATGATAAAGGCATTTTTGTTCTGGAAGGTACTTGGTATTCAAGATCCCCTTTTAATGTCAGGTTTGGTTTTCTGTTGATCCATTGCTTATTTTGATATATTTGCTTCATTGTTTATTAGTGCTTGTGTTATTTACATTTATTATAATTTCCCATCCCTGTAAGCCACTGTGAAGTCTGTTGCAAAATGTGGGGTATAAATATTTTAATAAAAAATAAATACATGATGGTGGTGGGAAAATCATGTGGAGAAATAGATTAACTGGTCTATTTCTGCTATTAATTTGACTAAGTTAGAGTGAACTAAGACACAAATATATATCAGGAATGAATGCCCGTTTAGATTGTGGGATGAGCTATCAATCATATAACTTGTTTTTACAAGCTTATATGCCCTTCTCAATTTTTTGCAGACTAACTCTTCTTTTCCATCTTCCTCAAGGCCAATTCTGTGGTGGCAGTGTGTCTCCTTTAACTCTTCCCCTTCTATTTTTACCACCAGTTTTGTGGGCTCCATTTTTAGACTGCTATCCCCTCTGTCTATCTGGCAACCACAGGTTTA
This sequence comes from Gekko japonicus, assembly GCF_001447785.1. NCBI lineage: Eukaryota > Metazoa > Chordata > Lepidosauria > Squamata > Gekkonidae > Gekko > Gekko japonicus. Next base: position 354,197 of record NW_015161434.1, read on the forward strand.
ATGCACCAATTGATTTTTCATCAAGGATAGGGTTAATTCAGTTTCTAACAAACTCAGTATTCTACACTGGAGACTTAAATTGGTTTAAAGTCATTCCCTCACTCCAGGGAACTGTTGTTCAGTGAGGGAGGAGAACGGAATTACTCCTGGCTTTTATACTTTCAAATGGAGAACAGCCACTGAGTCTCTGTCCAAGTGCACTTTGACACAACATGAGATCTTTTCTTCACCTAATCTAATTACGTTTGCCTAATACTTTCTCTGCTACATCAGGGGGCTCGGGCTTTTCATCATGTTTACCATCTTTTTTTTCTCTGCTTCATTTTTCTTTTACTTAATCCCAGCTAGAAAAAGAGGCCTGGCAGAACCTGAAAGTTTGCACACTACATTGTAGCGTTTGAATCAGTCCTAATAAAGGTATTACTTTAAAATTGTCCACCAATAGTGACTCAGGGGGATCTTATCTTTTTGTGGGGAGGACCCGTGGCTCAACGGTAGAGCATCTACTTTGCTTGCAGAAGAGGTCCAGTCCCTGCCATCTCCAGTTAAAAGGTTCAGATAGCAGGTGATGTGAAAGACCTCCGCATGAGCCCTTGGAAAGCTGGTGCCAGTCAGAGTAGGCAATGATAGATCAGTGGTCTGACTCAATGTAAGACAGCTTCATATGAATTCCCTTTTGAATGCCTGGTGAATACATTTGAAAGCTATCTTACGTTATCTAGATGGCTTTTATTAATGCTTTTGACATTTTTCTTGGTTTTAAAAGTGAGACCAAAGTAACAGAAGGGAAGATAACCCAAAGGTTTGGTTATGAAACTATAACACGAAACTAGGTTTTATTTTAATTATGGGCACACTAGGCAATGCAATCCTAATCAGAGTTGTGCCCTTCTACATCCATTGAAGTTCTTTTAAAGGTAAAAGTAAAGGTTCCCTTGCTCAAAAGCCAGTCGAATCCGACTGTAGGGTTGCAGTGTTCATCTCCGATTCAAAGCCGAAGAGCCAGCGCTGTCCAAAGACGTTTCCGTGGTCATGTGGCTAGCATGACTAAACACCAAGGTGCACGGAACACTGTTACCTTCCCACCAAAGTGGTATAATGCTTTTGACATTTTTCTTGGTTTTAAAAGTGAGACCAAAGTAACAGAAGGGAAGATAACCCAAAGGTTTGGTTATGAAACTATAACACGAAACTAGGTTTTATTTTAATTATGTGCACACTAGACAATGCAGTCCTAAGCAGAGTTGTGCCATTCTACATCCACTGAAGTCCTTTTACATTCAGGTTTATATTCCTTTTAGGTAAAACATGTGAAATAAGCCAAAGCATGTTGCACACAACAGTGTTCTGACATAAGTCTGTGGTAATAGTTTGCAACCTTCACTATATTCTCCCCATTTAGGTGCTTCCTCTTGTCCTTGTAAATATACTGTAGACTGTGGAGCATCCAAGAGCAATTGTTTATTTATCTGTCCCTAAATCAATAGCTGTTGTCAGACTTCAGTGTGCTAGACAAGGTGAAGTGGAACTTGGGGAGGGGAAGGGAAGGTGCTGTCTGATGGCAGAAGCTCTAAAATTGTCCTGCAATTGATCACATTTGCTACTGTCCCTAAGTTTTGTCAAACTCAGCCAGAGGACTTTTCCCATGTCCCACAATGTTTCAAGAGATAGCACTGCTAAAGGTCTGATATCATCTTCTCCCTAGTGTTGGAACTGAAGCCTTCCTATCCCCATTTTCTGATTGCTGTTTGCTTTACTATGTCCTTTCCCCTTCTCTTCTCCTTTAAATTCTCTTTGTTCTGATGCAGCTTGCTTACATTCTCTGAATGTACCTGGAGGCCACATTCTGGAATTTGCTTTGAAAGAACAGCCCATTTCGCATGCCCCAGGGTCAAGGAACCATTAGTACCTCTCCTTGCTTTAGCATTAATTCCTTCCTGGCTCCTCATACTGTAAGTCACAAGAGGGCAGTGTAGTGTCAGAACACGCTGCCCACAAGGAAGATGCTCATGAACCAGAATTAGCAATTGTAATACTACTTTAATGTGTGATTAAGACAGTTCCAAACATCTCCAGACTGATTGGTGCATTGATTTCATTGTCTTGAGTCAGCAGGTGAGGAAAATTATCTAAGGAAAAAATAGCTGCACTGGGGGAGAATGTCAGAGGAGGAGGAGGAGGATGGGTCTCTTTTCAGGTTTAATTCTAGCACAAAAGAAATAGTGATTGCTGCCACCACCACCCCCTTCCATTATCACCAGTGGTAAAATTTTGGGGTAGAATGAGCTAGTAAAACAAATCCACAAAACATTTCATCCACAGTCATCAGTGAGAGTCATGGCAATTGGTTGTAATTTCAGAAATGCTTTGTTTCCCCAATTGTGGTTTGGGTTTAGTTGAGTTCACTTCAAAAGGAAAGAGGGTATCCATATTTGAAACACATACTACGGGACTTTCTCTTTTACATGCTAGGTATACAGTTGCTACTCAATTGTTGTGGGGAAATCAGAGGAGTCTTCTTTTAAGGAAGCTTTTTGTTGAGGAAGTCACATTTACTGAGGTCTCAAAGGCCCTGGTCACACTGGGGGAAAAGGTGTGGCTGAAGGGCAGCTTTTTTGAGCCGCATCAAAAGAGAAGCGCGGCGGCGGGATCAGACAGATTCCCCGAGCTGCCGCACAGTTGCTCCCCAGCATGATCAGATGCTGGGGGAAGCCATAGATTGGTGAGCGAGGTGAGCCCACTGCACATGCGTTTACATGTGCAGTTCTACAGGGCCTCCATATGCTGCAGGGAGATGGGCGCATCGGTGATCAGATGCCGGCCCATGCTGCGTATCAGCAGGTAGGTAGTACTCTTTTGGTGCTACCTTTTTGCAGCGGGTTTTGGGCTGGAAGGGACGGATTGGGGACGGGTGCGCGCCGCTTCCCAGATGTTGCGGTATGATCGTGCCCGCTTGATGCGCCCCCGATCCCTCCCTCCCGCGGGGCAAAACCTCCCGTGTGACCAGGGCCAAAATATGCTCCGAAAGTGTGGTTTTTCTTGGATCCTAGTGCTCTCACAACAGTGAGAGAATGGGCATTTGGCTTGTGACTGGGAGAGTATCCAGGGCACCTCTTGGCTAGTGCCCATGAAATGAATGCTACTGATTGGTACAGCTTCCCTTCCACTGGTGTCTGTTTCATGTAGAGAAACAGTTTTGCAGGCTATATCTCTCAGTTGTAAATGTATCACTATGCGAACGGAAAAGCAGTTGGTTATCTGAATCCATCTTAACTGTTCAGCCTGAAAATGTCTGCAGGGTGAAGTACTGATTATGAGTATAGCTGGAACAAGGGAGGCAGGAATTCTAAAAACAAATGTAAAAGTAACATGAACAAGCTTGTAAAGCCAAGGTACCTGAAACAACAAACACTCTAGAAACATGAAGGGCTGCCTAAATGATATAGGATGGTTTGCAGCAATTGAGAGGGATTTTTATAAGCAGGAATTTATGCCTACCTCAGCTAGCCTGGCATCATGTGGAGTGTACTGCCAAGATACCATTTCAGCCTATGCAGACATATAAGTTAATTAGAACAGGAGCTTGCTTTGAATCTCAGCCTGGGGGCATTGTGTTATGCAAATGCTCAACAAAAGTTGGACACAAAGTGGGAGACGGGAATGGAGCAGAAGATGGAAGGAGCAGGAGCAGAAGTGGCAAGAGGAAGTGAAGAAAGGAAGGGCAGAAAAGACAAGAATCAAGAGGAAGTGAAGAAAGGAAGGGCAGAAACAAGACAAGAACCAGTTAGAGTTTTGTTTGGGTTGCAGTTCTTTTCCTTAGCAGGTATGCAGAGCAGCATTTTAATTTGTGTACTAATGGAAGTATAAGGAGGGGGTGCCAAACATGCTGATTTCTGGGATCTCCCTTCCAAATACTGACCAGGGTCAACCCTGCTTAGCTTCCAAGATTTGATGAGAATTTCTAGGATCTGTTACTGTTTATGCTCAATTTTTCAAAAATGTACAACATTTCTGAAGAAGTCTATGTATTGACCATTTCTACATCCCTTTTCACTTGATAACTGGAGCATCTGTCTCCTTTGCTCATTTTGAAAAATGATATTTGTGCCCTTGCAACTAGATGCTTCATTAATTTGTTGTGCTAATTTCTTTTAGCAGCAGGCAACAGCCATTGACAAACATGTGACTTCAGGATCCCTGCCTCTGCCTCCGCTATTTTAGCATTCTGTTTTGAGACTGCTTTTCGATTCAGATGTATTAGGATATGCAGAGGATATGTAAACAGTAGTGCAGACTCTACATTTATTGTGATTTAGAAACTAAACAAAACAATCCTATGCCCATAGTTCTTGAAAAAGGAAGCAAGTGGTTTGGAAAATGTATGAAAATCAGTATTTGAACAGTGTAGGATCAAAGTAACATGAAATGGAATAAGCTTCTCAGGACATACATTCAGCCATGATATTGTGCTTATAACATTGTTTAGGCAATATATTTTCATATGGCTTATTCCATAGAGAACATGTAGTAAGAAGATCAAGGGGAAAGAAGGACAGATATAAATGATGATAACTTTCCATAAAACCCCTCCCCCCCATATTAATACCTGGGAATTCTGCTTCTCCCTTGGATTGCTCTGACCACAAAATTCACATAGTGCTTCAGGGCAAGAAGGGTTAACTAATTTACAGGATTTATGACCTCCATCATGTCCCGAGTTTCCTTTGCCCTCCCCTATTAATCAATAATCCATTATCATAACTCTTTGGAAATGATTTATCATTTTTATCATCTGTTTCCATCTTGGAAACAGGAGCTTTTATGCATCAGAGCTTGCTATTAAACTTCTGGTCTATGAAGATGAATAGAGATAGCATTGTGTGTGTGTGTGTCCAGTACACAGAGGAGTGATGATGAGATTGCTTTTCTAAGGCAATGAAGTCATTTCTGGACTCTAGCTATCTGTGTGTAGCTCAAAGCTATAGCCTGCTATAAATTGTGGCTCTTGTTTTTATACACTGAGACAGGTTTGGGCAGCATGGGCACATGCGTTCTAGTTTCACCCCGCCCCCCTCAGGCTTGTCTGAGGATGTGGCACTGTAGGGAAAATTCAAACATTTATTGGCTGCTGTGCAATGTATGGGTAATGAAAACAGCAGAAATGAGTGCCCACCCTTGTGTGAAGGCATGCCAACTTAATTGTGCAAACCATAGGGCATGTTTGATGTCTTCTGGACTTCCTGTAGATTTAGAAGGTCAGTAGTCATACTGAGGTGGATGAAGGAGCAGGGGCAGGACATAGAGGACAGAGCATGTGCAGTCGGTCTGCTTGGATTCAAGTTTATGTTGGCGAGATGACAAGAGTGGGCTGCTTTCCTCTGAAAATTTCTTGTGTCATAAAGATTTGTGTGTCTGGGAGGGGGCTGCACTTCCATCCAGTCAGTGGCCCCTCTTCTGATGGTGATGGATATCTACTCATCAGTGCAGAAATTTCATGCCAAATATATGGTGAACAATGGCCCATCCAGTCCAACACTTTGTCACACAGTGGCCAAAAATATCAGGTGCCATCAAGAGGTCCAACAGTAGGGCCAGGACACTAGAAGCCCTCCCACTGTTTTCCCCCCAAGCACTGTTGCCCCCCCCCCAAGCACCAAGAATACAGTGCATCACTTGCCCCAGTCTGAGAGTTCCTATTTATACGTTGTGGCTAATAGCCACTGATGGACCTCTGCTCCATATGTTTATCTAATTCCCCCTTGAAGCCGTCCACGTTTGTAGCCGCCACCACCTCTTGTGGCAGTGAATTCCATGTGTTAATCACTCTTTGGGTGAAGAAGTTAATACTTCCTTTTATCTGTTCTAACCCGACTGCTCAGCAATTTTATTGAGTGCCCACGAGTTCTTGTATTGTGAGAAAGGGAGAAAAGTACCTTTTTCTCTACCTGCTCTATCCCATGCATAATCTTATAAACCTCATGTCACCCCTCAGCCATCGGTTCTCCAAGCTAAAGAGCCCCAAGCGCTTTAACCTTTCTTCATAGGGAAAGTGTTCCAACCCTTTTTATCATTCTAGTTGCCCTTTTCTGCACTTTTCCCAATGCTATAATATCCTTTTTGAAGTGTGGTGACCAGAACTGTACACAGTACCTAGCCAGATATTGAGAATTGTCCCTCTCATTCATGGAGTCTTCTTTGTCAAATTTCAAGCAGATAGAAGAGTCCCCATGTTACAGGCCACTGAAGTTCTCTTGCACAGCAGACTCACAGAGGTGTAGTTACATGTTTTTTCCCCTTCTCCCTTTCCCACTGAGGGGATGCTGGTGTGGGCAAGGGTCTATTTTTAAGCAGAAGTGGTGCTAAACATTGTACACACACACACACACACACACACTAACCCTGCACTGTGTTAATTCATTTCAGCATGTTTTTTCCAGCCTCTTCTAAACTTAAATTGCTACCTGCTACCCACTGAGGAACTGGCAGGAAATTAAATTAAATTAAATGTTTTGCATGGTGAGATATGGGTGAGGGGGTAGGCTTTATGTGCTCCTACAAGTGTTTTTAGATGTGTATTCCCCCCCCTTTATTTTTAGTTGAAAGAAAGCCCAGCAGCTCCTACTCTGCAAAGCCTGTCACATATGCAGAAGGATGGATCACAGCAAAACTGTCTTCTGGCTGCCACCCTCCACTGGCATGCCGATGCTTCCTACCTTACAAAGTATATGCACAGCCTTTGACTCATGGAAGACATCCTGGGAACAAGGAAAAAGGAAATTAGGGTAGGGTTGCCAACTCCAAGTCGGGAAATTCCTGGAGATTTGATGGTGGAGGGTTTGGGGAAGGACAGGACCTCGTCAGCGTATAATCCCATAGAGTCCACTCTCCAAAGTGACCATTTTCTTAAGAGCAATTGATCGCTGTAGTCTGGAGGTAAACTGTAATCCAGGAGAACTCCAGGTCCCACCTGGAGGTTAGCACTACCAAATTAGGGGTAGGTCAAAAAACCCCTCTGCCTCTGTATCCTCATGGTCTGCCTTTTGCCATGCTGGCTGAAAGAAAGGCACTTGCCTTCTTGTACCTTCTACCTACCTCAGCTCCCTTCCTTATGACAGCATGTCTCAAGACAGTGAGGTGATTGGGGGGAAAGTGTGCACAGAAATACCCACCAGGAATAATTATGGATGGACTAATGGGGCTTTCCACTGGGGCTGTCATCCACAATCAGGTCACTGCTGTTCTTAGTGTTACCAACCTCCAGGTGATGGCTGGAGATCCCCCACTATTACAACTGATCTCCAAGTGGCAGAGTTCAGTTCACTTGGAGCAAATGGCCACTTTGGAAGTTGGACTCTATGGCGTTATGCTCCAAACCCCGCCCTCCACCCCCAAAATCTCCAGGTGTTTCCCAACCCAGAGCTGGCAACCCCAGCTGTTCTGTCGTTAGCTGCCCGTGGCTTTTTTTTTTAAAATCCACATCTTGGATCCACTTTTGAAATCTTGGGAATCTGTTTTTGAAATCATTTACGCATCCACACAGAATTTTCCTATCCACACAGTGATTCTATTCCATTATGGTCATAAATTATCTTCCCCTTCTGTTTATTGATACGAGCACAGGCGTACCTCCATAAGCATAGGCACAGAAATTGTTTCAATTCATAGCAGTGTAATAGCACCTATTTCAAATACTTTTTTAAAAAAATGGTGACCCAGCAACTAGTTGAGAAATTGGTAACTGAAACTATGCTTTCCAACATGTACCAAAACACATCGTAACTATATAACTCATGATCAGGAAATGGGCATAGGTTTAATCATATTTCAATGTAGAATCAATGGATTAGATCCAGTCAGCTTTTTTACTCCATTCCACAGTCCATCCCTCATTTGTCCTTGTAAGTCCCATGACACTCAGGATAGGCTTTTTGGGTAGTCAAAGGGGACAACTCCTCTATTTTTCACCAGTATAAATATTGGTTGGATGGAGAATGTGAATTTTGTTTTTACAGAACCAAGCAGAGTTGAAAAATTCCAGAACATTTCTTCTGAGAAATTGGAGCAATCTGATTGTGGTTCCAGGAGGCAGAGTGGGGAGAGTAGAGCACTCAGCCATTCCTAAACCTTTTCCTTCATGGCGTTTAGTTCCATTCCCAATATTCTAGAGTCATAAGGACATGAGAACATAAGAGAAGGCAATCTTGGATCAGGCCAATGGCCCATACAGTCCATCAGGAGGTCCAGCAGGAGGTCCAGTTCAGACCAATAGTGGTTCCATCAGTCAAACAGTCTCTTTTGAACAGTAGCAAAGGCACATATCACAGCAGGTGTATGAACATATGAGCAGGTATAAAGTGGCCTTATGCTGAGATCTATCTAACTCAGTATTATCTACTCTTCCTGGCAGTTATTCTCTATGGTCTCATGTAGATAAAGGCCTTTTCAATTTGAATCCCTCTAGAAACACCAGTGATTGAACCTTGGACCTTTTGCAGGCTAAGCAGGCGCTCTGGCATGGCTTGTCCCATATTACATCTCTAACTGTAAGGAGTAATCCCCAGTGTCTCATAGAATCACAGAGTTGGAAGGGGCCACACAAGCCATCTAGTCTAACCCTCTGCCCAATGCAGGATCAGCCTACAGCATCCCTGACAAGTGTTTGTCCAGCCACTGCTTAAAGATTGCCAGTGAAGAGGAGCTCACCACCTCCCTAGGCAGCTGATTCCCCTGTTGTACAACTCTCACTGTAAAAACGTTTTTCCTAATATCCAGCCGGTACCTTCCCACCCTTAATTTAAACCCATTATTGCGAGTCGTACCTTCTGCTGCCAACAGGAACAGCTCCCTGCCCTCCTCTAAGTGACAGCCCTTCAAATTCTTAAAGAGAGCAATCATGTCCCCCTCAGTCTCCTCTTATCCAGACTAAACATTCCCAAGTCCCTCAGCCTTTCCTCATAGGGCTTGGTCTCCAGTCCCCCAATCATCCTCGTTGCTCTCCTGTGTACCAGCTCCATTCTGTCCACATCCTTTTTGAAGTGAGGCCTCTAGAACTGCACACAATACTCCAGGAACGGCCTGACCAATGCAGTGTACAGTGGGACTATCACATCTTGCACTTTGGATGTTATGTGTCTGTTGATACACCCCAAGATCGCATTAGCCTTTTTTGCCACCACATCACACTGGCTGCTCATATTTAACTTTAGGTCCTCCTGTACTCCAAGATCTTGTTCACACACACTGCTTCCCAGAAGTGTATTCCCCATCCAGTATGAGTGTTCCTCATTTTTGTTACCCAAATGTAGAACTTGGCACTTATCCTGCTGATTTATAATTCTACTATTGTTTGGGGTTTGTTTGTGGGTCAGGGTGATTTGTAAGCCGCCTTGAGCTACCATGCCCAGTAAGGTGGCATACAAATATGTAAATATAAATAAACACATGAATTTTGAAATAAGAAATCTTGGGCATAAAGCCACTCCTAAATCTAATCTTTAACCAAAAAAATCACATTAATAAAGCCAATATAGGCAGATGTAAATTTGCAGAGTGGAAATCTAGCTGTAGAGGCAGTGTTTTCATCTGGTGACAGCTTTTGGGTTTACTTTATTGGTAAATCCCAGACCCTATGAGGATAATTACAAGCCTCACATAAAGGAGGGGTTTACTGCCATTACACAGATAACTCCAGAATCCATTTGATGAAGAATAAGAGTAGGGAAGGTTATCTTCAGACTGGCATCTTTTTTTGAGGATGACATATGAATGGTGGCCACATAAATGTCTGTCTTGCAAAAGAGCACACCTTGTACAGTGTGGGCTGGAATCAATTAAAGTTCCATCCTTGGATGAGAATTCACTATAAGTCTCTGACAGCCCCTTTCTTGAAATGAATGGAAACTCCATTGGTTTGACTTTCCACTGCATCAATTGCCTGCCAATGTTCTATCCATCATAGAGATTATGCTAGTTTGACACAAATATCACTCACTCCAACTCAATCCACTCTCTCTATCACAAAGTACACAGTGATGTACAGCAGTATTTGAATCCTGGAGCACTGCATATGTGCTGCACACTAGGATAAAAAAGAGCCCACTGTCCGAAAAGAAAAGGATGAAAATGGTAGCTGGTGTCACGTGGGACTGTGTCTGAAACTTTATGCTGAGAAAAGCAGTTCACATTCACTTCAATGCTCTGTGACGATTAAAACCTTCTGTGGGGTTCACTGCAGAGGTTGGGTTAACAATGACCTGCTTGAAAGCAAGAGATTAACATTTCAACCTGCAGTCTGGATGAAGATGTTAAAACTCATGTCAGGAGGATCAGCTGTTCTGTCAATGCTAAACCTTCTGTAGCAGAGTTGTGTGTATTTCATGCTGTCATCTGCACTTGTGGGTATACTCATACAACTTTCATTCTGCAAGCAGGGATCTGTTGGCACTGCCAGTCCTACCTCTCCTAATCTGAAACAACTCCAAATGGGAGAAAGAAGAACTCATTACCTCCTGCACTGTGTCCTTAGTGACTTGGCTTGCTTTTTATTAGAGCACAGACTTTCATTCTGAAGTAATTGTCAATGTTACCACAGTTATATGTCTAAACACCTAACACTGTCCCTTTTTTATTGTGAGTACACCCATCTCAATAGGACCTTCTAATTAGGCCCTTGTCTTCAATGGTCCACTAAGGGCTTGCTTGCCTTGAGTCCCTCCCTAGCCTGCCCCAAGCAGGCTGCTTGTGGCAATGTGAAAAGCCATCTTCTTTGCAGACCTCTCTTTCATCTCAATTAAAAAGATCTTTCTGTTTTTTTCCTTGCTACCCTCTGGTGCTGATTTGCCGGCGGTTTGATACAGATCAGTGAGGATGAATCTCTGAGGCTAGATCTTGCAAACATTGGCAGTGGAGATGGCAAATCTATGGCTATAGATTGTATCATTTCAAACTGGTGGTGGGAACTCGTATGATGGAGTGTTCTCTATCCTTGCAACATGGAAAACTAGAATGTCAGGGAGATGTCTAGGCTGCTTTACATTCCAAATGTCCCTGTTACCAGGCGTTCCCCTATTTCTTTTGGGGGATGTTAAAATTTCTAGTGTGAATTGCTAGAATTCTCCTTCTTTGAGTTCAGCTTCTTCTTTTACTAGAATGTCAGGGAGATGTCTAGGCTGCTTTACATTCCAAATGTCCCTGTTACCAGGCGTTCCCCTATTTCTTTTGGGGGATGTTAAAATTTCTAGTGTGAATTGCTAGAATTCTCCTTCTTTGAGTTCAGCTTCGTCTTTTATATATATATATAATTTTTAATTGCTTTTATAC
>NW_015161434.1:366480-370497 GCF_001447785.1 Gekko japonicus
GCCAGCACCTGAAGGAAGCTTCCTTAGCACCATTTTTTCCTGTCGACTCATTCTTTTCTTTTCCTGGGAAGTTTGTAAAAGTTCTTAAGTGGGGTTATCATTGTTTGCTTTGCGTGGCAATGCACTTGCTCATTCAAATAACGTTTTTCTGGACTCTTTCTCCCATTCCAGTAAGGCTTTAAATTATAGTTTCATTTTTGTTGGGGGGGGATATTGCTCCCTTCCCTATTGCTGGTGGGATGTGTGTTGGAGTCCATTTAAAAGTTCATGCGCTTGATGCAAATTCACTCACGTTTCTTCCGGTATCGTTAAATTGCCTGGTGTGCGCCTCTAGGTACCATGATGGTGCCACGGCAGTAGGACCTTCGGGGCAAAGTGTGCCTCAATCCCTTGGCATCGCACCTCAGGAGCAGCACTACTTGGCTGAAGGGTCCTCTACAGAGACCCCAGGGGGAAACCGGCACAGCCAGATCCCCTCCTAGCCGCCGTGGAACAGGCTGCACCTTACAGAGCTCGCCGGTGTGTGCCTGCTAGGCGAGGAGCCGAAACCAGAAACTCTGAGTTCAGCTTCTTACACACACTATCTAAAAGTTAATTTTTAGAGCAGAAAGTTGATGCATCTTGCAGTCTTGCATTTTGTGCACATGGATGTGCATGAACACTAACAGTGCCATCATAAACAGGGTCACACCTTTATAAATCAATTGGGTTTAGAAGGGTGTAACTCTGCTAAGGTGATATTGATGTCTTTTTAAAACCCTGGTATATTTTCAATGGCTGATAACCTATTATAAGACAACAAGTTTTTTTCTAGTATAATGCTAATCAAAAGAAGAAGCAATGCCTGAGTTTAAGAAGATAATCAGCTGCAGATTAACAGTGCAGTCCTAATGAGATTTATACCTTTCTAAATCAATTGAAATCAAAAGCATTTAGAAAGTCTGTTTAGGACTGCAATGTGAAACTGTATGTAGTATAGAAATTTGGCGGAGTGGAATTTGCCAAGGTGTAAAATATTGTGTGTGTTGTGTGGAGGAGGCTCAGTGAGTCACACTGGAATTTGAAATATTTAAGGGTAAAGATGGCAGACCTTTCCATGAACATCAGGTTTTCTATGTGGTGTCAAAGTATTCTGCCATGTGAGCTTTATCTCCTGTTTGTAGTGGCACATCCCAAACACAGATTAACTACTTTATCTGCTGTCTCTGGTAAAACTAGATGTGACAGTATTCCTGGGTCCAACCTGTAGATGCTGCTGCCATTTTAAAGGGATTTTAAAAAATGGCGTGAGGGCCTGACCTGACTGCTTACAGCACAGGGGTCTGAGGCACTCTTGTGCCTTTTCAAGTGCTGAAATGGGTGTGGAGCATGTGTGCAGCCAAAATGGCCACACCCCACCTGTGGCCATTGTGGTGTTTGAAAGGGGGGGCAAGAGCACCTCAGCCCATCACAGTCTGGGCCTGATCAAAATTGGGTCCTTGTGGCATTTGGTAATGAGGTTTGGTGACCAGATTTGTTTCTTCTTTTAGGCAATATTCCAGTTTGTCCCACAAATATACTGGGAGAAGTGACTCCTAGTACTGTTTGGCTCTACTAGCAAAAATGAACCTGAGACAGGTTAGCAGAGTCCCAAGACAGGGCTACTGAGAATAGAACAGATATTGGCAAAGATCAGTTAAAAGGCTCCTAAAACAGTGAGATTGGTAGGAAAATCTTAGCCTCAGGGCCATTTGTCAGTTTTACTCACTTAGCGTGAGGCTTCTGGTATTTGGAAAAGTCAGCTGAGAAGAAGGAAGCATGAGATACTCATCCTGAATTTAGCTCAGTATCCCAGATACTTCATCAGGTGTTCTGTTTACTAGATTCTGTGATTTTATTTACTGATTATAATTTTTCTATCCCACCTTCCCTCCCTACACCTATAGAAAGGGACTGTAATGGGCTTGAAAAGATAATAAAACCATCAAATAAAAACTAGATTTGAGTCCAGCAGCACCTTTTTGCTTTCTCCATCTAGGGGGAGTCCCATTACTCTACCCACTGCAGAAAACCCAGGGTTGGCTGGCTTCTCTCCTTCCCAGTGCCCAGCAAAATCCAGCCAGGTACTGTCCTCGTACCTCCTTCATTCAGCAGGGCCTTTTTTAATCCTCCTTCTCCTGGACCCGCCCAGTTCCTGCTGCCCTGTGCCTACTCCTGAGTGGGTCTTTTCTCCTAAGGAGACCTGTGCCCTCAAGTAGGTCTTTTCTCTCTCAGGAACTGGCCCTGGTTGTCCTTCCCCCATCTGCTCTTGCCACACTTTCACTGACTCCCAGGGCATCTCATGCTGCCCAGTGAGTGTTGCTGGCATGCTTAGGGCAGTGCCTATATTCCACCCTTCTCTCCCAGGACTCGGGTGCCCTGCTACGTGCCATGCTAATTAAATATTAACAACACCCCAAATCACCAAACCTATTTCTTCAGCATCAAAGAAATGCCCTCCAAAAAGGTACTGCCTACACCTCTTTAAAGTCTGAATAAGTGGGAGTGCTGTTGAACTCCAAAGAAAGCCCCTTCCATAAAATTGGTCTGATGGCTGAAGAAGTCTATGAATGGACTGCAACTGTCCTGGTCATCTTGGGAGATGGGACAGTGAGAAGGCGTTGGTCTGAGGAGAGTAACTAGCACACTGGTTCACACTGGTCCTTCAGTTATGTGGACCCCAGGCTATTAAGAGCATAACCATCCCACTTCCTCACCACTGCACTGTGTAGAGTTGTTGTTGCTGCAAAACAAAACAGGCATACCAGTCTTCATCCAACAAACTTTGGTAGGCATGGATAGGTTCTTTGGTACTCCCCAATCTGAAAGGAGCAGCAAACTAGGTTGTTGTTCCTTGCTCTCAGCTCTACTGGTGTCAGACTCTCAGTGAGACCACTCTTGACTCAATATTCCTTGCAGAAGTTTATTGAAAATATTTGGTCAACTGTAGAGGTGAACGTCCTTGTCAGGACTGGAGAAACCAGGGGGGGGGAGGTGGAAAGTAAAGTTACATGTCCACATTCCACACACACATGACACATCAGCTTCATTAATGGTCCTGAGAGATATACAACCGGACTAGCTATTCCCAAAGTCTTATCTTTGCCCAAGGTCACTCCCATGCGAAAACCCAGGAACTCCTTGGGGGCTGCTTGAAGAAGAGTTACAACGGCGTGGCCCTAATGCTACAGACAATCAGACTCTCAGTCACTCCCCTCCCCAGGAATGTCATGGCAGTGAGGGCAAGATAAGAAGCCAAGAGCTAAGTCAGATGTGCCAGCAAGCAAGCAAGAATACAAAAGCGAAACCAGCATTGACAATACAGTACATCAATAAATCCCATTCAAGGGCCAGAGTCTGACAACTGGAGATCAAAATAAAAATCTCTGTCGCTGATGGCATAAAAGTGGGGCTATGACATGTATCCTACTGATAAGGTTTAGTAACAGTTCAACAGGGCTTTCTGCTAATGAATGTAGGAAATCTTGTCACAGCAGTGAACTGGGTCTCGTTTATTTGTTTGATTGATAGCTTAAGGGTTCAGGATAAAATGTGTTAATTATAACATCCATGTTACAATAACTAACTATAATCTCCATTGTTCCATCCCGTGCCTAGACAGCAAAGGCCAAGCTGAATAAAAGATATTACTTCCAGAAGATACTTAGAATCTGTCTTTTGCGAGTCTTCAAGGAAAGGGAATTGAAAGGCAGCCACCAAGTATGTTATTCTGCATGATTTTGTAGCCCAGTCACTGATGTACTAGATTAATACCCTTACCATTCATCAGAGCCATCTAAATCTCCAAGATTCCTTGGTCATATTATACCATTCAACAATTACAGATATAAATTTGGAGTTGGAGGAACTTAGGAAACTCTTTTGACACCTTTGTTGTTCATAAGTTCATTTTTGATATTTTGCTCTGCCCTGGGGCCTTAGTAATTCCAACAACAGAGGCCAAAGGAGGCCAATGCCTTTATTCTGTTATTTATTCTG
>NW_015161434.1:370520-384687 GCF_001447785.1 Gekko japonicus
AAAATATGTTCACTGTCATTTTTTTTTTTTGGTCTGTGACTAAAACCAACCCCTAACTTTATTATTGTCCATGATGATCAGGGAGGTAAAGGGGAATAACATTCACAAATATTTCTTCCTTCAGATACCAACCAATATGAAAAAGATATTTGTGATCAGCACATAAAGGTCAATCAGATTAAAAATGTCCAGACACAAGAGTAATATTTTGTAAACGAATTAGGAGCTAGAGACGCGCTGAACAGAATGAAATGAATTCAAATGTCAATGAACAACCAGAGAGTTCAGTAACAGAAATCACACTGCCAAGTTTACCATTATGTTGGCAATGATATTTTCAAAGGTAGGAAGCCTAAAGGCAGGAAACTTCTATTGTACATCAGCACCTTCAAAGATGTCCTGGTTTTCAAATATCCTGAGGAAACACTGTTGAAAGCTAAATCTGTCTCCACACAGCTGCTGATCTTGTTTGCCAGCAGGGCTAGTTCCTTATAAAGGAACATGGTGAGATGTTCAGCTCAGAAACCTGGCACAAACAAGCTGTTGTGGGGGTGTGGGCAGGCAGGCCCAGAAGCCTTGAGAGGGAGGGAGTGACCGCAAAGTAATGATAGCAAGTAGATCAAAGTGAATTGTCTGGACTTCCAGGCAGTAAAAACAATGGGTTTAAGAATGGAATAACTCTGCATAGGATTGCACTGTGAATAACTCAGAGGTTTGATTCAGGCCTTCAGGAACAACAACAATAGCAGCACTGAGGACTGTTCAGCTTTAGAATGCAGAAAGGAGGTGATTTTGACACGAGAAATTTTGCATGGGGACAGGACTAAGCCCATCTCTTCCATGAAGCATCATCATATTAAAAAAAATGTATTTGTATGGTGTTGTAGCTTGCATCTCAAATGGAAGTAGACATACATGATAGGAATAAACATAAGTATAAGAAAAAGTATAAGAAAAATGTTAAAGGTTTTCATTATATTAATTATTGAGTTTAGTGTTCTGGCAAAACAAGTGATCTTGTTGTGAAATGAACAAAATGGAAATAAAAGAAAGGAAAAAAGCCAGATACCTCCCTGCTCATTTTCACTTCTTTATCTCTTCCCACCACTTAACTTATCTGTTATCTGATGTACCTTACGTCTTTCTAAGCACTGCACTGTTGTTTTCAATCTGAATGGAATGAAGGAAAGGAAAAAGGGCAAGAGTGCATGTTTGTCCCCTTCCAGCCTAACTGCAAATGGGCCAAAGCAGACAGAGGCATAGCATCAAATCCGTGTATCCCTTTGACAGTTCCTATAAGGCAACACTGTGGAGCTGCGGTGGCTCAAGTGGTTAAGACGCTGAACTGCAGGCTGTAGAAGGTCAGTAGTTCAGCAGTTTGAGACCCGGGTGCCGCATGATGGAGTGAGCTCCCATCTCTAGTTCCAGCTCCTGCCAACCTAGCAGTTCGAAAGCAAGAAATTGCAAGTAGATAAATAGGGACCACTTCGGTGGGCCCGGGGGTCTCCGGGTCCCGGACATCGGGAACGGGACAGAAGGAAAGGAAAAAGGCCAAGAGTGCATATTTGTCCCCTTCCAGCCTAACTGCAAATGGGCCAAGGCAGACAGAGGCATAGCATCAAATCTGTGTATCCCTTTGACAGTTCCTATAAGACAACAAGGTGGGAATAGCCCCAGAATATCTAAAGCCGATTTCAAGCCAGGTGAGTAGATGTCTGACTTTTTTACCTTCCTCTTCCAACTTCACGTTCAGACTTAGCAACTGCAAAGAAAGGCTTTAAAATGTTTGAGTTTTTTTCAAACAAGGAGGAAGGCAGAATTATGCCTTATTTCTGTTTAAAAGAAGAGAAAGCCACAGTTGGCTTTTGTGCAAGTCTATTTTGGCTCTTCGTTGTGCTGGCATTCAGAATGCAGAGAAGATTATGGCAGCTGAGGCAACTTTTAATGGGCTCCTTTAGGTCATCTTCACACGTGCCTCTAAAAATGCGCTTGAAACTGTAACGTGTCACTTACAAACACCAGTAAAGTGAGAAAGACAGCAGAAGAAGGGTAATTTTTCATTAAATGTACATTTCAGGCTGTGGATTTTAGACTTGCAAAATACAAACCAAAAAAAAAAGAAGACAAAAAACCCTCCTGAACTTTAGCTTCAGTTGAGAAAAATGACTCAGACAGCTGTGCTGCTTAATATTCCAGATGGATAGTGCTTTATGGAATGTGATGGGCCTGTTGGCTGGAATGGCATTTACACACCATTTGGAATAATTTTACAGCAGAAATTCTTGACAAGCATTTATAGCCCTCTTTATGAAGCAGTTCAATAGACACGCACATAATGAAACAAATGTATTGTTTAGTTTGTTGGAGAGGGGAAAAATTATAATCTTAATAAATAGCAATTATTCTATGGGGCAGTATGGGTAAAGGTGAAATGTTTCAATTGGTTCTTGCACTGTTTAATACAATGGTTTGGGAGCTTTAGAGATTTCTATTATTTCCTACAAGAATCACATGGATATCAATGTTTTGGAACTTTAAAAAGAGATTTCAAAGCTCTGGTGCAGTTGGCATGCTATGAGACCTATTCTTAGCAGTCATGGGAGGTCTAATGAAAATGTGGTTCTTTAGCAACCATGGAGCAACATTTAAGGAAAGATACAAATCTCTACAATATGCAGGATTCAAATAATCAGGTATTCATACGCAAAAGTCAAAACCAGCACCCTGTAATATGCCTTCTAAGTCCCAGTGAAACCCATGATGACTGCTGTGCTCAGCACTAACAATGACAACATATAAGAGTTTGGCCAAAGCAGACTAGAGGTCCATCTAATCTACAGAGCTTCCATATAGTAGCCAACAAGATACCCATAGAGGGAGCGGTGGCGCAGGCTGTAAATGCAGCCTGCTTTAACATCTGGCCGAACATCTGTTCGAGCCCCACCGTGGCCGGAGTGATCTCCCGGCCTACGTCCCAGCTCCCGCCCACCCAGCGGTTCAAAAGCCCTTTAAAGGGCAAGTAGATAAATGGGGACCTACCCTTAGTAGGGTAGGGGGCACCCCCTCGCCCTGAGGAGTGTGGTGTGCGGCGGTGGCGAAGGAACAGTGATGATGGTGGCAACGGCAACGGCGGAATCCTGGCAGCAGAGACGAGGTGGCGTGGCGCAACGACGAAGCCAGTAGAGTGACCCCGGGTGGCCTGCGGAGATACAGCAGAAGGTGCGGAAGACGTCATCTCCCGGTGCGGCGGAGCCTACTGGACAGAGCCGAGGCCGGGAGAGACGAATCAACACGCCGAGAAAGCTGCCTCGCCGGAGAAGCGCCACAAGAGAGACGTCCTGCTGACCGAAGGAAGACAGCTGAGAGCCGAGGAAGCCGGAGGCCGGAGGCCAGAAGGGAGAGCCGCCACCACCGGGGTGCTAGGTAGGCTGACCCAACCCCTGAGAATGTGCCCATAGTTAGGGAATTACAAAGTGACTAGCACTACAAACTGTAAACCGCCCAGAGACTCCCATGGGGGGGTTAGGGCGGTATATAAATCGAATGATAAATAAATAAATAAAAATAAATATTGAAGTTAGGAAGGGCACCAGCAACCAATATGCAGAGGCATACTTCCTTGAATGTGGAGGTCACATTAAGCTATGATTGCTACTAGCCATTGTTAAAATGTATTTTCTTTTGACTGTTCTGAATATATTGTCCAGCAGGGCCAAACAAGCTATGATGGTGTCTTTGTGTCAGCCACGAGGTCCTGTTGCCATTTTAAAGTCATTTAAACTGCCACAAGGCCAAGATCCTGATTGGACCTGCAGTGGGTGGGCTAAGGTGCTCTTGTCCCCCCCCCGCCCCGTGCCTTACCAGGTGCCAGAATGCCTGCATCCACCCAGCTGTTTCAGCATGAAAAGACATGTGGGGAAAGCAAAAGCATGGCACTGCAGGTCCAGTTAGGAGTGGGCCCTCACAGCACTGTTAAATGACTTTTAAATGGTAGTAGCATCCTTGTGGCAGTCACACGGATGCCATCTTGTCTAGTTGACCCCAGACTCCCAAATTCTAGTGTTACAGGAGACAGAAGAAAAATCCTTTCTATCCACTTGTTCCAGGGGTGGATCACTACATTTAAAAGGCAGGGCTATTTTTGGGCAGGAACGCACAGGAACGGAGTTCCGGCTGGCTTCAGAGTTGGCCACACCCACTACAGCCAAAACTTCTGCATGTGTGGCTACAGAGGGAAGGCCTGGAGAGTGATCCCCACGGCGACTCTGAGGCAGGCAGGCCGGAGTGGTGGTGGAAGTATCGGGGGCGCCCAGGCAAGCCAAGGGAAGGCAGTTTACCCTCCAAAGCACCCCGGGCAAGCCAAGGGAAGGCTTCCCGCAGCCGCAGGGCACCCGGGCAAGCCAAGGGAAGGAATGGGGTGTGACCTAATATGCTAATGAGTTTCTGCTGTTGGGTGTGGCCTATTATGCTAATGAGTTCCTGCTGGGCTTTTTCTACAAAAAAAGCCCTGTCAAAAGGTAACGTGAAACATTTCTCAGAAATGTTGCTTGTCATAGTGAAACTCTTTTGGCTCCTGTACATTTGATTGAGTGAATAAAGGCAAGGTGTGCTGTCAAGTGGAGACTGACTCATGGTGATCCCAGTAAATTGTACTTCATGGAACGTTCAAGCAGAGGTGGTTTGCTATTGCCTTCCTTTGCACAGTAGCCCCAGGCTTCCTTGCTGGTCTCCCATCCCAGTACCAACCCTACTTAGCTCCTTAGCTTTGACAAGATCAGGCTAGTCTGGGCTATTAGGGCTGCTATAGTTAAGGGAATAGGCAAGAATCAATGTCATCAAGGAGATGCTCGGAACCACCTTATCAACTTATCAAAACTTTTGATTTCCCTCAGAATTCCTCTGATAGTTTTCCGAAGAAGGGATTTACAAATTTGTTTCAAATTTGGTTTCAGGTAAAATAATAGTGGCATCTTTCCCACCTTCATCAGCTGAATCTTCCAACTAAGTTTAAAGCTTAATTTCTCTATACTTTGTAGCAGGATAGACTTGATTACCTTTTGTTCCTCTCTTTAATAGGAATTCAAATGTGTGCTGAATGCTTCAGCTACATGCATACATCTCAGTCTGCAAGGGTGGAATTAGATGTCATCTTAGCAAGCGTGTGGTGCTACAGTTGCATTCCTGAGCAAATGAAGGGGGGCTCTTACAGAGGAGGACTGGTGGGCAGAAGAAGGGGTAGTTGATTTCTCCTCCACCTGCTGCTGCTTCTACTCTAAAATATTCCCCATCTCCACTGCCTAGCTGGGTGGTGGAAGGGTTGAGCATTTCATACTCATTTGTAAGAATATCTATGGGGGAGTGGTGATGGTAGCTTGGACTGACCTTGGCAGGGACAGCTGCTAACACCAGTCATATGTTACTGCTCAGCAACCAGCAGCTAATATTTAAGGTAAGTTTAGTCTGTTTTAATGTGAAGATTAAGACCATATTTACTCGTGGATCAGTCTTTGTGTCAGGTAAGTCATCCATCCAGGGGTCGTTTCGTAGAAAAAGAGCTAGGGGAACTCATTAGCATAACTCATTAGCATATGCCACACCCCCTGACATCAGGGGCCTGGCGGTGGACCTGCAAGGCCGGCGGGAGTGCAAGGAAGCCCCGCGAAGGCCCTCCCTGGCCCCAGGCAGGCAGGGGTGGGGAGAGGCAGGGAGGGAGCAACTTACCCTCCCTCTTCTCCTGCCTCCTCCTGGCTGAATGAGGGCCGGAAGCGGGGCGGCCGGAAGCAGGGGGCGGGGCTTCATATGTGCCCTGCCCCCCGTACCTCACCCGGGGGAACTGCGTCCCCCGCGATCCCCCCCGAAATGACCTCTGCATCCATCCAACAGAGCTGCTTTTTAGAAGCTCCCTTACTGGATGGGATGCTCCTTGGCTCTTCATCATCCATTGCAACTTGAATCTTTTAGTGAGGCTTAAAGATCTTCCAAACGTTAAGCTACTGGCTAGCCGTAGGTTTCCCTTGCATCAGGGACTTCCTGCTTTTTCCTGTTATGAAAGCTGGTAAGGCTCTATGCTCTGCTGTCACTGTGCCTCACACTGCAGCTGCATTGTTCTCCCCACCACCACCTCCTCCACTGCCTATTTGTATGTCTCAGTGGTGACTGGGAGGTTCTGTCCTGCCTTGACAGCATCACACCACTTCTGTCCTGAGTATGTTTATTTCCAGTTGGGTGACTGGCATTGCACAGTTGCTGCCCCAGCCTTCACAGGATCACCACCTGTGAAGGCCACCGATTCTCGTAGCATCCCATAAACATCACAGGATCACCACCTGTGAAGGCCACCACTGATTCTCGTAGCATCCCATAAATCATATTCTGTTACAAAGGAAACACAACCCCATGTTTTTCTTGTAACATCTAGTTAAAAAGCTGATCAAGAATGTTTATCAACTCAGTAACCAAGAGGCCAAATACAAGCCCTCCTCCCAGAGCTACTAGGCCCTCCTGGCATTGTGCAGTGGGAACTGACCTTGGTAATTGGCTCCATAAACTAGCCTCTGTCTGTGTAGCAACAGTCTTGATGCCAGTCAAGGTTTGAAAAGAAGAAGTGTCATTTTTAATGATAGGGGAAACTATAAGGAAAGGGGGTAGAGTTAAAATTTAATTGGCTTATGTTTGGCTCCAATTCCCATGATGGCCGTATGCTGAGTAATATATTGCAGCATTTTTATAGGCTTAAATGTGAGACCAAAGGACTGCTGCTTTCTTTCAGGCAATCAATTGCCTGTTATATTTTCTCAAAGCTAATTCAGAGTGTAAATCGATGTATTTATAAGTTATGCACTGAGACAACTGTAACCAGTGGAGTGCACTCCCTCAGGTCAGTTTCCCAATCATACAGTTTACTGTAAAAAATTAAAGGAAACAGAACGTCATGAATTAATTGCTTACATAATAAAAATACAGTTCTGTGATGGATATGATAACAGGTATAATTTTGTGTGTGTAGACTGCCTCCTATGTGTAGGCTAGCAGTAGCATGATTAGGTGAAATACAGTAAGGTTTACTTTTCAGGGGGTTGTTGTATGTCTTGATGCTTAGAATGTCTAAAATCTAGTGGGCCATTTTGCAATGAATCAGTTTTCCCAAATGATTTTAAAAAATCACCTGCCCTTTTGTGAAAGACTATTTCTCTCTGGTCAATATGGCAAAACCTTACAACTCTAAGAAGGCTCTAAGTAAACACTTGCTATGGGAAGCAGGGTAAATTCTGAATAGTTAGTTGAGTTAGTCCTAGCTAATTTAATGTTTTAGGGAAAATTCCATTTTCTCTTCTTTCTACCTCTGTCCCACCCCAGTACTGACAAGACACAAGATGACTGGGAGCCTTATATAAGCTGTCTCAACTTTCTGCAATGATAGAATTATAGGAAATTGGTTAGTGACGAGTAGGAAACCTTTGTGGAAAGGAGATGAGATACCACAGTGCTGCAAAGAATGGGAGAACACTGGACATAGGAAGGAGCATTGGGATTATTTTATGATGACCCAGAAGGTCAGGAGGCCACCATGGGCAGAGAGGAATGAGAGTGTGTCTGGTTGCTAAAGGGAAAAGAGGTGCAGTAAGTGTAGTTTTGTTGTCCACAAGACATGAAAGAATAATTACCAACAGGGGTTGTTCTTTGCCTGTCGTCAGAGATAAACTCTGTCAGAATACTGAATGACCAGGTTTCCTTCCTTCGAGGCAGAAGTGAGACCCAAACCTCTCCAGAACAGCCAAGGCGAGGCGTTACATTTAGATTAGGCAGACTGCTGGAACATCCTGAATGCAATCAGTCTTGGTTAGCAGCCTAGGTGAAACATGGGCTTCTCATATGTTGCCCTACGCTTTTGTGGTCTCTCAAAGGACTTACACTGGGAAAGCCTTTAACTTGCTTCCAGAATCCCTGCATTGTCCAAACTGCTTCCTTGTGCATGTTAGAAATACCTTGCCAAAAACACATGAAGTCCAAAATGCATATGTAAGCATGTGGTCTAAATATCTGCAAAAGCATTTTGACAGGCATTCATAAAACAGAACACAAATCAGACCAGGAAACCATACAGAACAAGTGTTGAAGTGATTGCTGGTATCTGCATTTTCTCTCTCATTGTTCCAGATGAATGGAGTCGGCTAAGGAATATTAAATGAATGAGAAGACAACAAGCTTCACCAGAAACATCACAATTCAGTATAGGTGTTCCCAACACACTTGAGCCTGCATGCACCTCTGGAATTTTGACAGTGTGGTGAGCACAACCACAAAATGGCTGCCACAGGAGCCAGTCACACAATGGCTGCTGCAGTTTACCTTCAGTCACACAGTGAAGATCCTTGTATAGTGGTGGCAGCTGCTGCAAGCAACATTTTCAAAAATCTGCACAGCCAATCAAATCTCCAATGGCCAACCAGAAGCTTTGCTGGACAAAAGCCTCACCTAGCCATGCCCATTTTCTAAAAACATTTTGTGGGCACCAGGAAAGGTGTTGGTGGGCGCCATGTTGTGGACCCCTGATTTAGTAGGTAAGAAGAAGTTGCACAAGTGGTTCTTAACAAACCTGATAGCCCACTGTGATGCCCAGCATAGTGCCCATGAGCGCCATGGAGCCCACCAATGGGTTTCTTGACAGCCATTCACCTCTTGGACAAAGACCCTGCTTTTCCTCTACCTCATTGGAGCAGGAAATGATTCAGGAGGAAGAACTAATTACCTTTATGTTAGCAGGGAGCATTTATTTAGAAAAGGCTACCTCCATTGTAGGAGGATGCTTGGCTTGCAACCTTTCAACATTGTGTGATTGGTCCCAGAACCTTGTGGCAGTCATTTTGTGAATGCCCTTATGGCAGCCATTTTGTGATGGAACCCAGTCCTAAAATTTTCAAAAGTTTAACAAGGTTGGGGATCTGGCTTTCACCTATAGGAGTCTACTGCTTAATGCACCTATAGTCAGGCCTTCACTTCACCATCCAAAATCTTCAGGAATTTCACAACATGGAGCTGGCAACCCTACATAAACTCCACCCTCCAAAGCAGCCTCTTTCTTCAGTGAAATTGATCTCTGTAGTCTGCAGATCAGTTGTAATCTTGGGAGATCTCCAGGGCCTATCTGGAGATTAGCAACCCTACTAGATACTTTTCTTATACACAATGATGTTTACTTCCAAATTTGGTTTGTCAGACACACTAAAGGGACTGAGATATGTAAAATTAATTAACGATAATGAAAAGTTGCTCTATAGTCAGAGTCCCAGACAGTAAAAAGGCCTTTTCTGATCAATTATGATAGTGATACATACATACGCTCATTTTTTTTTTTAAATATTCTGCATAGTTTTTCCTCCCAATGACTCATCAACGTAGCCAAACAATGGAGCTCATAACCATTCATCATTTGAGCTCAATTTGTGTTGGCTAACTCGTTTAACTGCAGAGCAGGCAGGCCCATAATGCTTTTGGTGTGTGCTTAACCCCACTAATAATTTATCAAACACACCTCCCATTTAATTGCTCTTCGGTGTCCATTAACTATTATATCGATCTTTCCCCGGTGACTTTTGCCACTTGCTCTCAAGCCTGCAATGTTTAGCACTATAAATATTATGACTTCTTCCTCAGAAATCCAGCCCACTACTTTAGTAGATGTCATCTTGACCCCCTTTATAAAACATGTTTCCACATTCTTTTGCTTCAGAATGAGGCAGCAGCTGTTGCCAAACCATGCTTGCTTGCAATGTGAGCAAACAAAGAAAACAAAATGTGTAAAGTACTGGGTTCGCGGCATGGAGGACTCCGACATGTGTTCAGACGCGTTCATTGTACTTCACAACAAGACAAAAAAACTGTTCCCATTGGAGGGTTTGAATTTCCCGCCAAGGGTGCTATTGTTGAACACGAGGTGGACTATGATCCTAGGTCCTATTTGTGTTTGGGGACCAAGCTCCTGCTTTAGCCGCAGACCCCTGGTGGTGGTCCGCGTACATAACACCCCTCCCCCCAGTTCCGATTCAACCTATGTTATATAGTCCTGCAGATAGGTGTGGGGGGGTCTGCGCTCTCATAGAGAACGCCGGGGCGCTGGCACGGGGTTGCTTATGGCTGCCTCTGGCTGGCTGGCTATGTCTGGTTTTGGCGAGGGTGGTGGCTGTTCTTTGGGTTCTGGCAGTGTGGCCGGGGGCTCGACTGGTGGCGGCTCACCTGTGCAGGGGGGTTCAGGCCGAGCGGTGGCCTGTGGGACATAGAGTCCTGGTCCATCGAGTTGGGGGAGGGTTTGCTCTTCAGCCTCCGGGAGCTGTCGCTGCCTAAGTTGATCAATATGCTTTTTCAGGAGTTGGCCGTCCTCTGTAGAGACCTCATGGGATACTGGGCTGGTGACTCGGACAACCTTTCCAGCAATCCGGGGGGGCCCCCTCCCAAAGTTCCGGATGAACATGGGGTCACCCAGGAAGAACCCCCGGGGAGTGTCCCTTTGTTCCATCAGCCTCCTTGAGTCCGGTGCCCGGTCTGGATGTAGGCGGTCCAACAGTATAGTGGGGCACCAGCCCATCAACAGTTCCGCTGGGCAGCACCCAGTGACGGGGTTGGGTGTTGTCCGCTGTATCAGTAGGAAGTGGGCGTGCCGGAACTCCCAGTCCCCATCTGTGATCTGGCTGAGGGCTTCCTTTGCTCTGCATACCATCCTCTCTGCTTGGTCATTGGTTGCGAGGTGGAAAGTCACCGATCTTACATGCCGGATCAGGTTGTGCTGGAGGAAGTCCTGGAACTCCACTGACGTGAAGGCAGTCCCGTTGTCGGAGACTATCATGTCCCGCAGCCCATGGGCGGAGAAGATCCGGTGGAGTGAGTGGTTGACGGCCTTCATGGAGGTGGTGGACACGGGGCTGATCTCCAACCAAGCTCCTGCTTTAGCCGCAGACCCGTGGTGGCAGTCCGCGTATATAACAAAATGTGTTTGGGAAAATACATAGCCTTTAAAGCACTGGGTTTTTTTTGTTTTGTTTTTTGGTAGCCAGAATTGTCTCCTTTCCTTTGGACTAGATGACTTCACTGCTATCTTGGATACAAAAATAGGGTTGCCAACTCCAGGTTCAGAAATACCTGGAGATCTGAGGTGAGATTGGGGTTTAGGGAGGGGAGGGTCCTTGATAGGGTATAATGCTATGCAGTCCATCTTCCAAAGCAGTTACTTTCTCCAGGAGAAGTGGAATAAATGTTTTAAATAAATAAATAAGTGATTTGTATAGTCTGGAGATCAGTTGTAATTCTGGGAGATTTCCAGGCCTCACCTGGAGACTGGCAAACCTATATAAAAAGGTGACAAAGAAGGCCAGGATACAAACAGCACACAACCACATCCCCAAGGGGGCACTAGGTCTGCCTTTGGCAAAGAGCAGCTCTATGCCCAGTAGTGGAAAATTTACAAGCGCAGTGCAGTGTAGTGCTTAGAGTGTTGGATAAGAACCAGGGAGATTTGTGTTTAAGGCCCTTCTTTGCCATGAAGCTTACTAAGGTGACCTCTTGGCCGGTCCATCTTTCTCAGACTAATATACTTCACAAAGTTGTTGTGAGGATAAAACAGAGGAGAGGAGAAGCATGATACCACCTGAAGCTCCTCAGAGGCAAGGCAGGATAGTCCTTCTACCTCTGCATGCTTTAACATTTTTAAAGCAACACAGAAAGCCACCTGCATGTATAAGTAGCCCTGAAAAGAAAGGGAGGGAGGAAACAAGAGAAGCAAGTAAAAGAGACAGTGCCTGTCTTCTTTCTTACTAGGGAAATTCAGGGACCTGCACAGAAGTTATTGGTCTTTTAAAAACCCTAGGAAAATCTAACCATGGATTCTCCAGAGACACACCTGTTTCATCCATCAGACTAAGGTTGCCAACTTTGGATTGTGAAATTCCTTTGGTGGTAGACCCTGGGAAGGGCAGGGTTTGGGGAGGGGAGGGACCTCAGTGGAATATAAGGCCATAGAGTCCATGCTGAACAGCGGCCATTTTCTCCAAAGGAACTGATCTCTGTCACCTGGAAATCAAGTGTAATTCAACCTCTGACACCCCTCCAGGCTTTTCTTATTACTTAATTTTATTATGATCAGCCAGAGCTTTCTCTTATCACTGGAACATTCACTTTACACACCTTTCCTAGGACCCCTAATGCATTGCAATATTATTTGTTTAGTGCATTTATTTCATTCTGAGGAGTTCCATTTTATCCAACCCTGTGCGGCAGGTTAATCTTTGAGAGAATGACTGTGACACCCTGCAAGCTTTACGGCATGCATGGATTTGAATCGAGGTCTGTTGCTGAAAGATAAGATCAGAAAGAAAGCTAAGAATTGTCTTGACACAAAGAAATAAGAAATTATTAACGATGGCATGACATTTTGAACAGTTTTAAAAGCCAAACATTTGAAACTCCAGAGCATACTAGATGCAGTACACACAGGCTGTGTGTCTTGTTTGAACAGCAAAACTAATGAGGTGCTAATGTAGGTTTTCCCAAATGGTTTTGAGACAGAAAGTGTGGAATATATCCCTTCAACTTTTTTCCAGGTCACAGAACAAAAAGAAGACATGTTATTTAGCCTGAGGCCCACTCTCAGGCATGACATTCTCCAGGTCAGGGTGACTGCGTCACAGAGCAGCAGGTGCTCACTCGGCATCATGCGCCTGATTGTTTTCTGATGGCCAGGTGTCAAAGGTGGAGCAGAGGGAATGCATGCACTGCTTGCCTTTTCAGCCATTCTTACAAAGCCAAAATGCAGCACTGTGTGTTCTGAAGGAGGCAGTGAACTTTCACAAGAACAGATAGCCCTAAGAATAGAACTGCGTGTAGGCAGGGAAATAATGCTGCCTAAAGAATGGGTGAACTGTATAGGCCAAGAGTCCTGAAGGCAGAAATCTACATTTCAAGTTTCACAAAGACTTAGGCAAACCTCTAGAAACTTCTTTGATCTCCCATGCCGATTGGCTGCAGCCAGTCACTGTCTGGCTTGGGATGCTGCTATGCAATCACATCAGACAAAACAGACAAAGTTAGTGCTCAAAGGGATTAGTCAGGCATAGTTTACATATAAAACCAATGCATGAGTGGACTAATTGAATGCGCTTGCATTTGTGCACCCATTCTTCCCCTTGCATGCTCAGAACTAAGTAATTACTATTTCTGTAGTCAAAATCAAAGGCTGAGAGCAAGACACAGTTCAGTAGTTCAGATCAAAGTTCAAACTGTTCTATGTCAAAGTAGAAGTAACTAATTAGCTCCAAGCATCTAAGGTGGGGTTGCCTGGTGGCAACTGGTGGAAGGGTTAGGAGTGGGGACATGGGGGGGGACAGTTCCATTGGTGATAGACTATGGACTGTCATATAGTTTTCAGTGATTCCTAGAACTACCCACAGTCACTTCCAGGTTTTCCATAGAAGTGTTGTTGTTTTCACACAAGTGATGCTGCCTTTTAACCCCCCCCCCATCCCCCACCAACTGGACTAGTGGCAGGCAATAGGACCTCAAGGAGTGGAATCCCCCACCTCCACTGGAAGCTTGGCAGCCTTAATCTAAGGGGAAAGGATGCATGAACCTTTGCACATAGGGCCAAATTGTGGTTTCGTATGTCTGAACTGTAGCTGTTGACAGAATGCCCCCACTGGTGTGTGTATGTAATATTTACGATTTACATAGCACTTCTAGAATACCAAGTAAGTTGCAGCCAATGGTTGCTCTCCTTTGTCACCTCCCCCTTTGTTGTGAAAGGTGGGGTATAAATGAAGTTAAAAAAATTAAATATATATAGCTGAAGAAGGGGATGGCAGATAAAAGGTTGGTGGGTGGGAAGGAGGAAAGGAAGCATGCAAAGGTGAAGATATGGGGATTGCCAGGAGGAGAAAAGGGGGAAATAGTGTGGGGAGGGGGATATAGAGGAAAGTGAGGTGCTCCTTGCAAGTGCTTTCTGGTTCTGCATCATGCAACTAGGACCATCCCAACTGAGCCCAGCAGCTAGAATCAGGGAGAGGCTGCCAGGGGGAGGGAAAGCTGAAGACGTGGACAGGGCAAGGTACATTGGATGGTTAGTGGGAAGGAAAGAAGAAAGCAGAAAAAGGAGAGAGTCTATGGGGGCTTTCAGGGAAGGGAA
>NW_015161434.1:384712-397700 GCF_001447785.1 Gekko japonicus
GGGAAAGAGAAAACAGTGGGGCAAGGGGAAATGAGATGCCCCCCTCAACTCCCCCATTTGTTTTGTTATAATTCTTACAATAGCTATGCAAGGTGGACTGGTATGATTGTCCCCCATATTACAGATGGGGGGGGAGCTTCAACTAAAAGAAAGTGACATGTATTATATCAGATTTGTGACAGTGGTACTATTTTGAGCCATCTGGACCACTATGATTCCCAGACAAAGATTCCCTTGGTCCTCCCTCACTCTACGTATATCCAACTCAGACAAAAGTGTTCCGACAACCTGCAAGGTTTTCTCAGCTCCAAGGGGCCGTGAGGTGATCAGAGCCCCTCAAATGTTGTCCCCCTGTCCCTTTTTCTCAACAGCCCTATGATCCATTGAGGATCTAGGGAGGATAGGAGGATGATGTGATGGAAGAAAACCCCAAAAACTATGTTTGAAGAAAACATATGGCCACAGCTTTATTGATTACAGTCAGTTAGGCATATTAGCACAGCATGAGAATGGATCCAAACATCGGGCAACCCACCTGCCACTGGCTAACCAATACTTTCCCCCAGCCTACCTGCTGGGGGGTAAAACCATGGAGTGACAAGGCTTGAGATCCATATGGGTGCTGGCCTCTGCATGGTCCCGTTGCCACCTGGTAGTGGAAGCCAGGCAGCAGACTCCAAGCTGGCATGTGGGAAGAAGAAGAAGAGGAGGAAGAGGAGGAGATTGGATTTATACCCTACCCTTCACTTTGAGTCTCAGAGCAGCTTACAAACTCCTTTCCCTTCCCCTCCCCACAACAGACACCCTGTGAGGTAGGTGGGGCTGAGAGAGCTCTTTCGGGAACTGCTCTTTCAAGAACAGCTCTGACAGAACTATGACTTGCCCAAGGTCATCCAGCAGCTGCAAGTGGAGGAGTGGGGAATCAAATCCATTTCTCCCAGATTACAGTCCTTGTTGCCCAGCAAGGAGCTTTGTGCACTCTTATGGACATAAATGGATGTGTATAAAATGTGCAAAAGGGACTCTGATGTAAGGTGATCAAATTGTGATGCCAGACACGTGCCAGCAGTAGCCTGAGACGATGTGCCCGTGGTTGCCAAGGTCGTCCGTTCCAAGATGTATCCCTAGACACATGAAGCACTCCAAAACAGCCATCTGCCATTGTGGTTTAAACCAGGGACTCTCAATGCCATTAAGAGAGTCCTTCTTCATCACGCAGGCAACTCCCCCCCAAAAACCCTTCTCTGCACAGGAGGCACAAAAGACTCTTCCCCACCTTTCACTTACAAAGGACTTGGCCTTCCTAATCCTCTAGAGGAACTGGTTTTACATGACATAGCCAAGGAAATGAACTTCCATCACAATTGGTGACAGCCGATGAGTCACCCTGACCCTCAAGGTGTCTCTGCCACAGACTTAGAGTTTAATATTGACCAACCCTTTAAGCCCCCCTCCCCATTGTGGACGTGACTTTTGGAACAGGCCACCAGGGGTGGTCTCAAAGGAGGTGGCCAGCAAAGCCCTCCCCCAGAGCCCCCATACAAAATGGGCACCCAGCAACGTGTTTGCTCTCTCTCTCTTGACATCTCTAGACCCCTCTCTAGCTCTCTCAATCCACCCTGCCTCTAAGACTTTTGGACTGCAGCCAAAGTCTCCACGTGTTTCTGGCTGGTTCATAACATAATCCCTATTTCCTATTAGCCTCCCCTATTTTTCCATTGGGACACATCATCTCTCTGGACAGGTAAATATTGCCCCTTAACGATATCCTAGAGCTGCGATGGCTCAAGTGGTTAAGATGCTGAACTGCAGGCTGTGGAAGGTCAGTAGTTCAGCAGTTCGAGACCCTGCATGATGGAGTGAGCTCCCGTCTCTAGTTCCAGCTCCTGCCAACCTAGCAGTTCAAAAGCAAGAAATTGCAAGTAGATAAATAGGTACCATTTTGGTGGGAAGGTAACAGCGTTCCGTGTGCCTTGGTGTTTAGTCATGCCGGCCACATGACCACGGAAACGTCTTCGGACAGCTCTGGCTCTTCGGCTTTGAAACGGAGATTAGCACCGCAACCCTAGAGTCGGACTCGACTGGCTTTCGAGCAATGGAACCTTTACCTTAATGATATCCTGCTCATGCGACTGTCTCTATTTTCTGTCTAATTTCCTAGAAGCTGTGTGTGTGTGCGCGCTTGTGTATTAAAAACATAAGAACATAAGAGACGCCAATGTTGGATCAGGCCAAAGGCCCATCCCGTCCAATACTCTGTGTCACACAGTGGCCAGAAATACCAGTGCCATCAGGAGGTCCACCAGTGGGGCCAGGACATTAGAAGCCCTCCCACTGTTGTTTGCTTGTAAAGAATCTACATTCTTCACAAGAATCATTTTATATTGAAAGTAGCCTCTGTGTCTATTTCTGGTGCTTCTGGAAGAAGTGAGACCCCTGTATACACTGGTGCTTGCTTCCTTATTTGCCTATTGCCTTCTCTAAGTAATAATCAGAGGCAATTTGGCTAACATTCTTGCACTTAACCACTACACCAAACTGGCTCTCACCCCCAAGACCCCATAAAGGAGTCCCCAAAACAGGGGTGGCAAGCACACTGGCATGTCCTTCCCCCACAAAGGATCGATCCCAATGCCAAAAAACCTGCTGAAGCTGTGATGATGAAATAGTGTAAAAAAACAGAATGATACAGGAAAACACGATAAACATGCTGAGCAAATCAGAACACCCTCTCACATGAAAAACACAAAATAGGGAGGGAAGGGTGGGAAAATTTGAAGACCCAAAGAGAGGGCAAGCCAGCTGGGGAGCAGATTTTTAAAGGCACCAGACAACACTCCCCATGCCTACTCTAGCCACATCAGAAAATGCAGCAAACCAATCTGTGTAGCTGGCCTTGCCCCCACAGCCTGTGGGCAGCATGAGGCTGCAAGCCATGCTTCTGTTGCTTCACCCACCTTTCAGACTGTGGTGAGTGAGTCTGGGCTGTATTTCTCTTAGCCATTTCGGTATACCAGGTCACGTAGCTTGCAAACGTATTACTGGCCCCACTGCTGGACCTCCTGATGGCACCTGGTATTTTTGGCCACTTGTGACAGAGTGTTGGACTAGATGGGCCATTGGCCTGATCCAACATTGGCTTCTCTTATGTTCTTATGTTCTTACTCTGGAATAATATTATTAAATAAAGATAATGAGCAGGATCAAACAGCTGTTAGGATTCCAAGAAAAACAATAGTTCTTTTTCAAGGGCCATGGATTTCATGTTTAAACTAAAGAAGTTGAATCCATTCACCTACATGGGTGAAGATGACCAGAAAGCTT
This sequence comes from Gekko japonicus, assembly GCF_001447785.1. Taxonomy (NCBI): domain Eukaryota; kingdom Metazoa; phylum Chordata; class Lepidosauria; order Squamata; family Gekkonidae; genus Gekko; species Gekko japonicus. The sequence goes on from NW_015161434.1 coordinate 388,037, forward strand.
CCTCTCTGATAATGTTAAGACACAATACTTAGACTCTGTTCAAACCTACAGCACAATGATGTTATTAAGTTCAATCACGTTCCTTTGTCTCAACCTCAACACCCCATTCCTGCCCTAGCAGGATTTCCATGCATTTGTGGTATAAGCCCTAGTGTGTCTTCTTGAGAAAAAATAAATATAAGACAGTGTCTTATTTTCGGGGAAACACGGTAGTTGAAGTAGTTCTAGAGACTTGTAAGACATGTCTTCTTGACATGTAGACACCAGGAGAGAAATGCTTCTGAGATTATGGCTCATGTCAACAGCGTCAGTTTTGCCAAATGCCCCTCCTAGGTTTTTTGACATCTTCTCTCATTGCTCTTCTCTGTTAACTGACTCACTTCATCCTATTTCTCACTTATAACTTTCAGCAGAGCTCCAGTTTGAACAGCTTCAAAACTGATGAGGTGTTGATCCATCCAAGCAAGGCTATTTTACGTGAAGCAAGGATGCTTCTAATATGCCCTTGTTAGCATGGAACACCCCATCACATATATCAAATAAATAAGTGAAGCTTTTTGGATTTACTTATACCACAGTTTTCTCCCCCACCAAGCAACTTACATCTTTCTCCCCTCCTCCATTTTAATTGCACAACTCTGTGGGGCCAATATGGAACATTTATATTTATTTAGAAAATGTATGTGCATGCAATAATTCATAGATAATACATACAATAAACTGCTTGAGGTGGCTCACAAAGAAAAATAATGCAATAAAATCATTAAAAACACAATTAATAAACCACAAAATAAATAAATAATAATACAATAGCACTCGTCTAACAAAGAATAAAACCAACTATAAAACCCAGCTGGGGCATAAAAATAACATGAAACCCAGCCAGGACATTATTTAAGAGTTGGTATAGTATCTACATATTCCTGTTTTCTTCTTGTCTTGTAACCCCCTTTGCTTTTTCTGTTGTGTGTGTTATATTGTTGGCAGCTGTTTTGGATTGTAATTCATGCTGAGTGCAGTGGCAAAAAGGCAATGTAGAAATGCACCAAATAAATTCATTTTATTCAACCACCTATGTAGTACTGAGAAAAGAAGCACCTTCCCCAGTGTTTTTACAACATACTCAAACCATAAAGTTTTAATTATATTAAAGTGAATTTCTTTGGAAGAAGAGCAAGTCTTGACTGAAAGACTTCTGGGTCTCTAACAATGCAATCTTATGTGGCACTGCTCCGATATAAACCCATGGAGAGGGTCTGTTTAGGATTGCAGTCTCAAAAACGTGTCTAACTTTATTATATGTTAGAAATTAGTCAGAATTTCATTGTAAATGTTTTGTGTCTATTTATTCTTGCAATGCTTTGCTCACTCCTCCCCTTCCATCATCTCTGCTCCATGTTAAAAAGAATCCTGCAGAGGTCCTCAGGATTCGAGTCCAGGAGAACCTTAAAGATCAACGAGACTCCTAAGGAAAAAGCTTTTAGGAGTCAAAGATCCCTGTTGAAAGCTTATAACCTGGAAATCTTCTTGGGCTTTAAGGTATTATTGGATTCGAATCTTGCTCTTGTACTGCAGACCAACATGGCTACCCACCTAAGTTGCCACCAACCTTGTCTCTTCCTTTCTACCTGTATCCCATTTTGCCTGCTTGACACTATGTTCATTCATGAGAGAATTAAGAACAAGACTGGGCATGCAAATGCTTGCACTTGCTTTGACATGGCTGCCCTGTCCCTCTTCCATCTGTAAGATACTGAGATAAATCTATAAACAGAGCCCAGGTGGTATTCCAGGCTTTTAACTGCATGGTTGCCGCACTCCACATTGTCCCTCTGCTGCGCAACTGTGTGAAACTCTAGAGGCATCTCTCTGGAAGTGAGATATCCTTGGTTTTACATGACTAAGTCTGAAAGAGAAATGCTAAAAGCCCCTCCACAGTCAAATCAGTTAAACTGCTTCTAGTGGAATGGCATCCCTACTAATTAGCTGCATTTATCTCTGCATTTATTCCCCAACAGATGAAGAGGAAATTATTCCTAGTGAAGGTGTTAAGGGTGGTGGAATGGAATGGAGTGATAGTAGAACTAGAGACCTGGTTCCATTAAGTTAACAAAAAGGGCTATAATATTATGTTCTCTGAATTGTAAAATTGATCTCTGTGGGGGCAGAGAGAGGGCAGAGAGATTCCTTCTCAGCTGTGGTGGAAAATTGCATTTTCTTGAAGAAATCTGATATTCAGAGAGCACTGAGTCACACATACTAATTTTTTAAAAGTTGCTGAGCTTCTGTTGATGTTATCCAGTGATACCAAATCTTTTAGTGTATATAGACTAGTGATCAGCGACTACTTCTGATGAAACTCAGTCTCCTGAAAGGTACCACAGTTGCCAAACTAGAGGCAAGTGAAGTGTATATTTTATTTATTTATTTATTTAATTAAATTTCTAGCCCACCCTTCACTGCACCGCTGGGCTCAGGGTGGGTTACAAAAGTAGGTATACACAATAAAGAATACAATTCATTTGATGTGCTTAACCCACTGCCTTCATCCCTTCCTCAAAGAATTCCTGCCATAAAATCAGCTGATGATGAGCAACATGGACTCTCCTTGGAAGTTCCATGAACCTATGCACATTATAGATTTCAACTTGCCAGCAAGAATTTCTAGAACTCACACTCCAGAAATCTTTATTCAAACCAAGCTGTGGCAAACTTTCAGGCTGGACAATTCTTGCAGTATTCACTGAACAGAAGTGTTGACAGCATTACATGGCATGTGTATTCTGTGCTATTTGTGCCCAAATCTCAGACAAGTATGGCTCCATGGACAACTAGGTAAGAGAATTCCAATTGGTCTCCCCCAGAAAAGGGGCCTGTGCTCTTCCAGTGAATAACACATTGTTAACAGACTTCCATGATTTTTTAAAATTCATTTAATTTGTACCCCGCCCTCCCCACAAATCCATCTCTTTCACATCTGCTATATGGATTTATGGATTCTGCTGTGTCCAAAGTATGTTTTAGTGGGCCCTTCAACCCACCATTAGGGGTGCAGGATCACTCTTCTGTGTGGATGTCAGTTTGATTTTAAATTGCTATCAGCAATGCTCAGATTTTTTGACTGATTTCAATAATACATTCAAAAATAATTTCAGTTAGTCTGAATTGCCTCCTAAATGTTTTGTGCATGCACATTCTCACAACGCTTTCCCCATTCCTCTTCTCTTTGTTACATATTAAATATAATAAAATGAAAATAGGTTTTTAGATCCTTTTGGGTGGGGTGGGATTGCATAGCCTGTTTCTTTTTTCTATCCAAACCCCATTTTGCCTGCCTTTTTAATAGGAGCATTTAGGTCCAGATTTCAAAAGAGTTTGCATATGATCTTGGTCATCTTCTATTTGTCCTGCATCTGCAGGAGGGGAGAAAAAAACTCAACATATCTAATGAACATCTGTGACTGATGTCTTGATACAGCACAACCCATTTTTGTGTGCATTTGTGAAATATAACCACAAATTGATCTCTTGGCAATTGCATTGTTGTCAAGGGATCCACTGAGCTCAAGGAAACAGAGGATATGAATGCAAATTGTTCCCATTGCTTCTGAACATTTGAATTCTAAGAGGAGACCATGCAACAGGAGACACAAATCTATGTGACATGCACTTCTTTTTTCATGCAATGTAATATAAGTGGACTTGTTTAATGGCCCACATAAAATATACCCAGCACTTTCTAAAGCATAACAAACAGTTTAAAAAGGAGCTGAATGAAACAGAGGTTAACTGGAAAAGATTATGTGTATGCTTTGGTTTAAACATGCAAATGGAGGGAGATAATATTTTCAGGGAAATGAAGCCATGGGCCTTGAGCCCAAATGTGTGAGTGTACCATAAACTATTCAAATCCATGCATCTGTCATCACCATCCTGCTTGTGATGCAAATGGTTTGCACCATTGACTTGAATGAGCTGCACTTTAGGTGGGTTCAGCTGGCACCTCTTCTGTGACAGTAGCTCCACAGAGGCAAACTTTTTCTATGGCTATTAGCTACAAGGTTTTCCTTTTGAATTAGTACATTCTTCTGTAGAATCTTAAACCTGTATGAATACCCACTTGCTGACAAATTTTAGGTGTAGTGACCAGCATGTGGGAAGGGATGAGGAGGAAAGGAAAGGGAATGTATGCTCCTTCTGCTTTTACATTGGTTTTTTTTTTACCCCAGCAGGTTAGAAGGACCATGCCCTGAGTTAGGTAATCAAAGCTATGGATTAGTCTTGCAGGGTTGATGGCACCAGTCATGTGGTGTTATTTCAGATACCTGGCAGAAATATTTCGGTAGAAAGAGATTATTGACAATGTAGGGATGATGGATAGACACTATGGTCTTGGTGTTGTCCACACCTGCTCTCACTCAGACTGTACTATCTCCTGTCACTTAGACAGCTCTAACTCTCTAACCCCTCCCCCACCCCCGGGGATAACTGAAGCAAGTATTTAATTAATTTTGTTGCAACAACATGCTTCCTGATCTTGGCATGGTTTGACTTTTGATCACACAAACATCTGCAGGTGGCTAAAAACTGACTGGGAATGTTAAGTCTGAGCACAGAGTGGAGGCCAAGGAGAATTGAGAGAGGACATTTGGTTCTGAATGGCAAAGATGCTTAGTGGTCTAGAGAGATGAATCTGAGAACTGGGCTGGTGTCATTTTCTGGGCCCCTCCAATGTCCTCTCATTATTATATAGATGGCATGGACACAATCCATCTAGTCTTAGACACCACTGAGTGAATGAGAAAATGATAATCACTTGTGCAGCCTTCTCATTAAAATCAATGGGATGCAAGAGCAGTTTAATTTCGAATGGCTCATGCACCATGCATTTCTGGTGCTCTCTTCTAAGGCAACTGGCTTCTTAAAGACTGCCTAGATATTCCCATTGCTTTTTGCAGCATTTGAGCTGACAAATAAATTGAATATATGGTAAACATGCCATTAATTATTATTAGAAATTGTGGAAGATTTTATAATTACCTGGAATGATATACATATTTGTCCCATTCATAATGTTCAGCTGATTAGGAACTTGGCAGCATTTCCCCATGAAATTCTTCTCCAGACTGGAATGTTAACCAAGATTCTATGCATGTATGGCTTGCATCCAGCAGATTCCCGTGTAGTCTGTTCCATAGGGCAACTCCACTGTTTATACATTTCTTCAGATCAGACCATGTTTGCTTCAATAGCTGAAACACTATGTTGATCTTGTGATAATCAGGAATATATATTCTTGAAAAAATTAGGGGCTTATGTGAGTATAAGGTCATTTTATAATACAGGGCAGATTCATGGCAAATTCTATAGATCTGTTATCTTATTAAAAGCAACATTAGAAGATGCCAGGAAATGGATCCAATAATGTTGGGTGGGAGGACTCCATAGTGACTTTGATTGATCTACTTACGTTCTAAAAGCTTCATCAAGTTGATATACCTTTCAGAACATGTATCCATAGAAGAAGGGCCACAGTACAGAGAGTCTTCTGACATTATTTCTGTAGGTATAATCTGTAGACCCATGGGAGACATTAAAGAGGCAACCTTCCCTTGAAGGATGGCTATTACAATCACTCATGTTCAACAGCCCCATTCTCTGTAATTTGGATGTCCTATACTTGGACTTTTCTAATACCTGAAACACAGCAAAACAAATCATTCATGGTAAAGTCAACTCCTTTAACGGGGGTTCCTCCCAGGAGATCAGGGCAGCCAAGGAGAATGAAGAATAATCCACACTTACCCTATTATCCCCACATCTATCTTTTCTTATTTAAAATGCCACAGCCAATTAATCTAATGAAGCATCTTAAATCTGGCTCCCTCTCCCAGTTCCTTCACTTCAGTGAGTCTGTCCAATATAATGATTTATTTTCCTTTACCTGAACAGACACCTTACACTCTTAAAGTTCAGCTCTCTGCCCTGTTGTGCTTAAGCCCAAATCTCTTTATAAGATGGATGTTTTATAAGTAGTACAATCTGTGGGCCCATGAGGATTTGTACGTCTCTGTGTTGGGCGGTTTGAAATACCATGCCATCCCCTCAAGCCTCCCCTTCTAGGATTCTCTAAGGTGAGGAACAGGCTAATTTCTCCTCCCTTTTTATTTCCCTTTAATTAACATGACATTCTATCCCTTCTGAAGGATTTTCCATCTTAATTAGTATATTACATGTTTAGTATTTTTATCTTGGTTAATTTTCAAAGTCATATTTTTTATTATAGACTTCTACATGATTGGGGGACCCACACTTGGTGTTTACCATAGAGATTACAGGAAATTCCCAACTTATCTCCCAGAAGTGATGTCATCTCCTCACCAAGCCCCACACCCTCCAGGCACTGCCCTCAAGATCTCCTAGCATTTGGGTATACTTACAGAGTGGCCTTGGGCTGTCACTCTCTCCAGCCTAACTTATCTCACAGGGTTGTTGTTAGACTCATGTGGGTAGAAGAAGAAGAGTTGGTTTTAAACCCCACCCTTTACTACCCGAGGGAGTCTTGGAGCGGCATACAATCACCTTCCCTTCCTACCCCTACAAAAGACACCCTATGAGGTAGGTGAGCCTAAGAGAGTTCTGAGAGAACTGTGGCTGACCCAAGGTCACCCAGCTGGCCTCATGTGGAGGACTGGGGAATCAAACCCACTTCTCTAGATTAGAGTCTGCAGCTCTTAACCACTACACCACACTGGTAGCCATGTTGATCTGAAGCAACAGAACAACATTTTTGTCCAGTGGCACCTTTAAGATCAGCAAAGTCTTATTCTGGGGATAAGCTTTCGTGTGCTTGCACACTTCTTCAGATACTTCAGGGTTATTGTTGTGAGGACAAAATGGAGGAGGGTAGAATGATGTCAGCTACTTTGGGTCCCCACTGGATAGGAAACTGGGATATAAATAAACATTGTTCTTCCTTTGTTTCAGTCTGTCTGCCCCAGATCTGTAGTGAAAGCAAGCTCTGTCAAGCACAGCTTCTTCATCCTAGTTTTGCCTTCTTTATCCTTCTGGAATTTCACATAGATTCCACATCCCCCAGTCTTATGGTTGCTCAGAAGGGAAAAGCCTGTAACCTCCTAAAATAGAAAGAGAAATTGAATGGGAAAGCAGTGTTTTGTATAGACCAGCATTTCAGAGATATTTCCCTTGATTCCGTTATATGAGATGAGCTACAACAATGCAGAGATGGGTAGTGGGCAGAGAAGCCGGTGGCTTCAGTTACCTGTTCCATTGAAGACTTGTGCAGATCACTTTTTCTGCCTGTGCTTTTCTGAAATGGCTATAATTAGAAAAGATGCATTAGCATTTAAAAAGCATTTTGAATGCAGCAGATAACCTTCTGAGCTTAATTAAGACTCCTGGCTTTGATGGGTCCCGTTTAAAGAAACGAGTGATGCAATCCTCTGAAGAGTTACTCTAGTTGAAGCCCGCTGATTGCAATGGCCTTAGACTGGAGAAACCTTGCATAGGACTGCAAATGGTGGAATGTGGTGTCTGTGTGACTGAATAAAGGAACCATTACATTATTTCACATAGAGAGTATTCTTGGTATGTTTCTGCATAAGAGAATTAAAAGGCAAGGTTGAGAAGCCTTTCATGTTGACAGGGCCCATCAGAATATGATCTGACAACTTGTAAGGTGACTTTGTGCAATGAGCAGTGGCAGAAATTACAAACCTCAGTGAACATATACAGGCTGATATGACACCAGCTGCCAGTGTGGATCACATAAAGGGTCTCAGTAGACTTCAGGAAAGTGACCAAACAGAGATAACTTGCAGCCAAAGCCAAATTAAGCAATGATGGTCACAGAGAAAGGTGCATTTTTAAAAAGCTACTTCCAAGTCCCATAACAGGTCGTACTTGGTATACAACAAAAAAACTAGTGATTTTTTTTTTGGGGGGGGTGGCAGTTCATATGCTCCCAACTACTTGAAGAAAGACTTTCAGGGTGTTGCAGGCATACCCTTTGGGTGACTGCCATAGGTTGTTCATGGGTCTTTGAATGCAAACATCACTTGCTAATGTGACATGATCACTTATCAAAGAAAAAGAACTCAGGAGCCCTCAGGGGTCCTGCCAGGAGTAGCTGACTGTTCCACTTATTTAAACTGCAGGGAAGATGCCCATGAGCTTGCAATGGAAAGTGGTGGTGGAAAGTGCTGTCAAATCACAGCTGACTTACGGCATCCCTGTCGGGTTTTCAAGGCAAGAGATGTTCAGAGGTGGCTTGTCATTGCCTGCCTCCACATCATAACCCTGGTATTCCTTGGTGGTTTACATCCAAATACTAGCCAGGGCCGAGCTTGCTTTTAGCTTCCAAGGTCTCATGAGATCGGGCTTGCAGTAGCCTTTTAAAATATTCATTACTACACCCAGGCTATGGCCAGCAGATTGTGTGTGCAAAACACAGTTTTGCAAAGTACACAAGTAGTCAGATTGTTCACATGACAATGTCTGTGTTTGATCAGCAGGAAGTGTTACTCTTTGGTATGTACTTGCATATAGGTTACTTATAGATGTCAAAATCAAACATTTTCCCATTACTCCAAAGCAATTAAGCAGTGTAGCCCAAGGCTTACAAAATCTTGGGTGACGTCAGAACAGTTGAACCAATTGCAGGCACCTAATCTATTTTAAAGACTAACACATTGCCAAAGATGGCATAATGCCATGCACGGTACAAGTTCCCCATAATGATATTAATAGGAGAATTCAGCATGTGTCTAGATGGAGGAATGCTGATAAATACCTGGTGTAGGAAAACAGGTCTCTACATTGCTTCCTAGCATACCTAACAAGATCCTGAGTGTAAAAAAAAAAGTGACTTGATTTTTAATTATTTCTTCTGTTTCCACACAGCTGTCTTCCATAATGGAGGAAATATTCTGTGGGAGATATGTTCCTCTAGAGCTAGGTGCTTTCTGATCACTGTAAGACCAATGACTTTTGCGATGAGCAGAAAGTGTTTAGCAGCAAAGGAACATGCTCCATGATGGGGTATCACTTCAGCAACAGAGAACAGCGCTGTGGAAATAGATGAAAGAGCTAGTCCCAAGCCAGTAAATTGTAAATACATGACTGAATATGTCAGGAAGTTATCAGATTGCTCTAGTTTTTCTAAATCTGATGCTCTCAGGAAAGCTTCAGATATAGTCTTCTGCATGCTAGCAGAAAACCTGTCTTATCTGAGCTGGGGTTGTATATAATATGCCATTCTTGGGCCAAAAACATAAGAAGAGTCCTACTGGATCTGACCGCTGGTCCATCTAGTTCAGCATACTGTCTCTTACACTGGCCAACCACAGAACAAAGTTTGAGTCCAATGGCACCTTTAAGACCAACAAAATTATATTCAAAGTGTAAGCTTTCATGTGCAAAGCCAACCAATTTCTTTGGCGGGTCAACAACATGGCATAGAGGCCAAGGCCTTCCCCTGATGTTGCCTCCTGGCACTGAGATTCAGAATCTTACTGGGTCTAAATGTGGCAGTTCCCTTGCCTCACTTGGTGCTGAGTGCAATGGTGAAGACAGACTCTGCAGGAGAAAAGTGACAGGAGCAGAGGACACTTGAGGGGGATAGAAGTTTCATGCTGACAAAGAG
>NW_015161434.1:397727-408183 GCF_001447785.1 Gekko japonicus
GCAGGAAGAGCTTTTTGCTCCTTACCTTCTGTTCCCCAGAAGTCATTCAAGAGCTTTTGAAAAGAAAGGAAAGGTTTTCAAGATGTAGTTGAAAGAATTGCTCTGTGATAGCCTCAGGCTGGCAGAGAGAGAAAGGAAGAGGCACATGCCACATTGCCTGTGTTCTGACCCTGAGAGCCAAAAGTCAGGGATTTAAGTAGCTTTGTGGGCAAAGTCACAGGAGATAAAAACTGTATAATGGAAGTAGCTTCCATGTAGGAAATTGCATGAATCTTGCATGTATAACAAATGCAGATTTCTTTCATTTTGACATGGAAGGGACTTCCAAGTGGGAAGTTCTTCCTGTATGAAGCATCAACTTCTTTAATAGCAGTATTAGATCTAGTAATATGAATCAATCAGAGGGAAATGGGAAACACATTTCTAGGAGTAACTTTTAAGACAGAGCAACATCTCCTGCTTTTAAAGGAAATTACATTCTCCCATGCAGAGTAGGGAAGAGAAGGCATGATAACATTGTTGAGTGAGTTGTTCTACCTCTTCCTGGATTCAGGTCCTTCTCGGTCAGAGATCTCTTGTGCCTTGTTTTATTTGACCCTACCTTTAATTGGACAGGGTGGATCCTTTACCTTACCCCCTCCCAATTTCTTTTTCTTTTTTCTTTTTACATTTTAAATGCTTTATTTGAATAAACATTTATAACAATAAACTTTTGAAACAAAAAGTAAGCAGCAATAAGCAATAAGGATCAAATCGCATCAAAGCACCTTGTACATCATAGAAGAATTATTCTAACATTTTAAACATTAACCAAGAAACAAGGTAAGATATATTGATTATTTTGCCACCTCTATTGATGACGTGATTGTGAGTGCTAGATTAGAACCGGAACTTAGGCAAATAGGAGCTCTGTATTTGTTACAGTATAGACTCAAGTAGTTTTGTCCGAGTTTTACTAGAGAGAGTGATAGGGTAAATTTCGAGTTTGTGTTGTTCAGACATAGACCGGACAATGCTCCAAATTGTGAAAGAGTTGCTTGAATGGCAGGTATGGACCGCTCAGGGTCAGAAATATAAAAGGTGATATCATCGGCATACATTGTTAACTTATGTTCCAGCCCGTTGATGCAGATACCAGCAAAATCTTGGTTATGACGAAGTTCATTCGCTAGCGGTTCTACTGCAAGCGCGAAGAGTAATGGTGAGAGGGGGCACCCCTGCCTGGTCCCTCTGGATGGGGGGAAGAAGTTTGAATTGAAGCCGTTCACTCGTATCCTAGACTTAGGATGGGCGTACAATGTTTGCAAGGTGTTGAGAAAGTTCTGACCAAATCCCATTTTTTCAAAAAGCATAAGAAGATAAGTGATTTCTAAAGAGTCAAAGACTTTTTCAAAATCTAAAGCCAGGATTACAGATTCAGAAGAAGAGGTTTTCCCATATGATATAATGTTGAGCATCCGTCTGACATTATCCATTATTTGTCTGTTCGGAATAAAGCTGGTTTGATCCAGATTAATGTATTCTGAAACAAATTTCCTGAGTCTATTGGCCAATATCGAAGTGAAGATCTTAGCATCGTTATTTATCAAAGCAACTGGGTGATATGATGCAGGGTCCAATGTGTCTTTCTTATCCTTGGGGTAACAGAGATGGAAGAATCGTACCATGACTGATAGTTCCTAGACATAAAGCATCATTACAAATATTTAGTAGGTGTGGTGCCAATGACAAGCAGAAGGTTCTGTAGAATTCTGCAGGAATTCCAGCTATGCCAGGGGCTTTGTTTAGTTTCAGGTCCTTGATGACATCCATGAGTTCTGTCAGGTTTATGGGTTTATCCATAAAGCTGGCATGTGCAGATGAGAGCTTTTTAAAGGTAGGTAGAGTGTCCAAGTAAATCACAATATCATCCTTCACTGGACCTCGAGAGGAATACAGTTTGGCAAAGAAGTCAGCAAAGCCTTCTGCTACTGCTCTGGAAGTGGTGTAATGCTTTCCATCAGGAGTTTTCAGTGCACTCACCAGAGCTGCTTTTCTCTTTTCTTTGATTCTCCAGGTCAGCATGCATATATTCCTAGGAGATTTTTGCCAATAATGTTGTTTTAAGTAAAGTAAATTTTTCTGGATTTGCAATGTTTCCAGTGTTTCTAGAATCTTTCTCTCCGCCAATTGTTTTGCATAAATTTTCCTGCTTCTTGATTCTTTGTGTTGTTATTCCAACAAGGCAATCTGGTCTAACATTTCTCTTCTGATTTTTTCTCTTTTTTCCCGTAGATGTGATGTTAGAGATATCCTTGATCCTCGAAGAATAGCCTTCATGGCATCCCAAAGTGTGGAAGCAGAGAGCTCCGGTGATGAATTTTCCTGTAAAACGTTTTTGATGTCGGTCTCCAGCTTTTCCTTTGTTGAAGTGTCCAATAAAATGTTTTTGTCCATGGGCCATTTTTTGGCTGGTTTTGTATTCAGATTTTTCTGTAGCTGACATTCTAGCCATGCGTGGTCTGTCAAGTATCTGGGGCCAATGGTCGCTGTGTCAAGGTCTATCAATATTGGTTCAGAAATCAAATATAGTCTATTCTGGTTAATGTCTGATGCTGAGCTGAGAAGTATGTGTAGTCTCGATCTGTCGGATGAAGAGACCTCCAGGTATCAATTAGTCTAAATTCAGAAAAGAGTCTGGAGAGATCTGTGTCTGTTACTCTTTTAGGATGCAATTTATTTTTATGTTTAAAAGAAGATTTGTCCAGTATTTTGTCCGCCATGAAGTTGAAGTATCCACCTATGATTAACTCTCCTTCCATGAAGGCTTGTAATCCCAAGAAAGTAGCTTTCAAAAAAGCAATTTGATTCAGGTTTGAGGCATACATTGACGCTAGTGTAAGTTTCCTACCATCAAGAGTTCCTTTAATGAAGAGGTAACGTCCCAGAGGATCTACTTTTGTGGTGCCAACAATAAAGTTAAGTGTCCTAGAGAATAATATTTCCACCCCTCTAGACTTGGACGATCCCGGTGCCTGAAATTGTTGTGGGAATAAAGAGGATTTTAATACAGGAATTTTATCAGATCTAGAATTTCCCATGTGCCTGGCCTGCCTCCCTGAAGGAGAGACTGCAAGCAACTCCTTCACCTTTCTTTCCTTCCAGCCCACTGCTGTGACTAACCTCTCATAGAGGAGGATGTTTTATGGCTTGCCTCTGCATCATCTATTGAGTGTCTGTGTTGGGATACAGTGTGGCCAGCGCCTCTGCCTCGATCTTCTCCCAATCTGCAAAGCACATGAGCTGCTGATGTGGGGTGGTGGTGGTGGTGGAGAGGGAGCTTAGGCCTCTTCCCTTATTCCCTCCTATTATACAGCCCTGCCCACCTACCATTGCAAAAAAAGCTTTGCTCTTCAGTGCCTCATATGTTGGTGCACCTCCAAAAAATGAAATTGTTCATGCAAACAGGACCCATGCTGATAAACAGGGCATTCATTCATTCATTAGTTCATTCATTCATTTGTTCATTGATGATATTGAAGCAACGAGTGGTAAGATCTAATGGCCAACTTCTGTACCTTTTAAGATAAAAATGTAAAAAAAAAAAATCCCAGTCTTGTTCAGAAGCATTATGAGTATTGCATGAATTTAACTCAGAAGACCATTATATCATAGAATCATAGAATCATAGAGTTGGAAGGGGCCATACAGACCATCTAGTCCAACCCCCTGCCCAATGCAGGACCAACCTAAAGCATCTCTGACAAATATTCGTCCAGCCTCTTCTTGAAAGTTGTAAGTGAAGGGGAGCTAACCACCTCTCTAGGCAGCTGATACCACCTTTGAACTAATCTGAGCATGAAAAAGTTTTTCCTAATATCCAGCCGATACCTTTCTGCCTGTAATTTAAACCCATTGCTTCGAGTCCTATCCTCTGCTGCCAACTGGAACAGCTCCTTGCCCTCCTCCAAATGACAGCCTTTCAAATATTTAAAGAGAGCAATCATGTCCCCCCTCAATCTGCTCTTCTCCAAATTAAACATTCCCAAGGCCCTTAGCCTTTCCTCATAGGGCTCAGTCTCCAGACCCCTGATCATCCTCGTCTCTCTCTTCTGCACCCTCTCGATTTTGTCCACATCCTTTTTGAAGTGAGACCTCCAGAACTACACATAGTACTCGAGATGCGGCCTGACCAAGGCAGTATACAGAGGGTCTATGACCTCCTGTGATTTTGATGCTATGGCCCTTTTAATACAACCCAAGACTGAATCTGCCTTTTTTACCACCGCATCACACTGACTGCTCATATTTAATTTACAGTCCACTCTTACCCCAAGATCTCTTTTGCATGCACTACTCCCCAGAAATGTATCCCCCATCCAGTATTTGTGCTTGACATTTTTGTGGCCCAGATGTAATATTGTGCATTTATCTTTGTTGAATTGCATCCTATTTGCAACTGCCCACTTCTCCAGAGTATTCAGGTCTTGCTGAATTTTAACTCTATCTTCTTGGGTGTTTGCTACTCCTCCCAATTTGGTATCATCAGCAAATTTAATGAGGAGCCCTTCTACGCCTTCATCCTGATCACTAATAAAAATATTGAAAAGAAGAGGTACCCCTCTGGACACTTCCCTCCAATCTGATGAAACGCCATTGACCACCACTCTTTGGGTGCGGTCCTCTAACCAGTTCACTATCCACCGAACTGTCCTGTAGTCCTGTCTACAATCTTCCAGTTTGCCCATCAGAATGTCATGGGGAACCTTATCAAAAGCTTTACTGAAATCTAGGTAAATCACATCAACAGAGTTCCCACGATCCAGTAAGCTTGTCACACGATCAAAGAAGGAAACTATACATCATGACCTGATGTGTCTTCACCCTATTGGGGCCTTCTTCAGAGGTCAAACAGTATTGAGGTATATGTAACAATAATACATATCACAATAAGATAACCAATAAGTTAATACCGGACCCAGAAAAGGAAGGCTGTAGAATTTTTTTAAAAAACTTACAGTGTAGTAAAAATGGCTATTTTACTTAAGCAGCAAGATCTATAGACACAAGACAAAGACAGAGGTCATTTCGGGGGGGAACGCGCGGGAACACAGTTCCCCCAGGTGAGGTGCAGGGGGGTGGGGTACATGATGAAGCCCCGCCCCCTGCTTCTGGCCGCCCCGCTTCCAGCCCTCATTCAGCCAGGAGGAGGCAGGAGAAGAGGGAGGGTAAGTTGCTTCCTCCCCGCCTCTCCCCACCCCTGCCTGCCTGGGGCCAGGGAGGGCCTTGGTGTGGCTTCCTCGCACTTCCGCCAGCCTTGCAGGTCCACCGCCGGGCCCCTGATGTCAGGGGGTGTGGCATATGCTAATGAGTTATGCTAATGAGTTCCCCTAGCTCTTTTTCTACGAAATGACCCCTGGACAAAGATGTTTGTGAGGCCTCTAAAGATGAAAGTCATGTGTCTGGTGCCAAATGCACAGCTGCTGAATTAGAACATCTAAAAAATAAAATATATTTAAAAAGCTAATTCAGTAAATAAAAGCCAATATAATAGCAGAAATAAAAAATCAATGCAGGTTGGCAACTCTAGCTGACAATCATTGGGGGCAGGGCAAGCATACACTTCCTCTCTTCGTGTATAGAGGGCTCACAGTAAAGTGCTATTATTTATTTGTTTATTTATTTAGATTGGTATCCTGCCTTCCCCTCAAGTGGGCTCAGGGTGGGTGACAACAATGGAAATACAAATAATCAAAACAATTTACAAGTAAATATTTCAAACATTTAAAATAGCAGATAGTACAGTACTAGAAATATATAAGGTTCCAGCCATAAGTTTCCAGTTTGGTGTAGTGGTTAAGTGTGTGGACTCTAATCTGGGAGAGCCAGGTTTGATTCCCCACTCCTCCACTTGCAACTGCTGGATGACCTTGGGTAAGCCATAGTTCTGACAAGAGCTGTCCTTGAAAGGGCAGTTCTTGAAAGAGCTCTCTCAGCACTACCTACCTCACAGGGTGTCTGTTGTGGGGAGGGGGAGGGAAAGGGATTATAAACCACTCTGAGACTCCTTCAGGTAGTGAAGGACAGGGTACATATCCAATCTCCTACTACTACTACTCTTCTTCCTCCTCCTATGCTCCGTGTGACCGCAGCCATAGAATACTATCTGTTTCAGCTCGTTTGCTACAATGTTCTGAAGACTCTAGGCACTAAACCAAAATGTGCATAGTTATGTGTTGGTTTTCTTAACGTTAAGGGTTGGATCTTGTGAATCTCATTTAATGGTGGTCCTTTCCTCAGGCACAAGGAGCCTTACTGCAGGCAGGCCTGCTATTGTGGAAGCACCTTCAATGTCAGTGGACAGCTCCTTGCAGAATGAATGCACTAAATCAGACTCTCCAAGTTTGCTTGATCTTGTAGATTTGGGGGATCGGTAAGTAGTTGACTGTATATGTTCAGAAGTGTCTGCTGTTGCGCTGTTCTCAGGACACAGCACCTGTGTGAAAGGAGCTCCATGGCTCAGCAAAAGTCCCTTTGACCAGTCATGACAATCACTACTCCTGTCTATGCTGACTATACTCTGAAGAGTGTCCTTTGAATTCCAGGCACATCACTGACTAACAGACAACGACTGCAGAACTATAATTCCATAATCACTTTCAGAGATACGGGTTTCTGCTTTCTCATTTAAAATGTCACAGCTTGTGTTCTCTCTTTTATGTTTTGTACTTTCCATGAACTTCTCTTTCCCAGGACCCATTAGTAGGTTTAAAAGTTTATAACAATCATTAGGGAGTTGTTCAGTGCTAATTGTGCAGTCAGTAAGATGCCTGCCAAGTTTCAGCAGCCTTTCCCTTCCACAACTCCTCTCTTCATTAAGGTAAATTTTCACAGCATGGCCTGCCTACCAAGTGAGGCAAATGCTCTATCAGGTCAGACTATTTAGCTATGGAAGGGCTCTTCTCAGGAGTTATAATGAAGGGGACTCAGAGGCCCATGTCCAAAGAGCAAACTGTGTTTGAAAAATTCTGTTGCACAGGATTATGGACTGCCAGGGGTTTGAGGTTTATATCTGGCATCTAACACTTTATAGTATACACCCTGACTGGGAGACATTTTATTTCAGCTAATTTTCCAATTGTTAAATTGAGAATAAGAACAAAAATACTGGCCAACAATACCATCTGGACAGATTTTTCTCTGGTTCCCCAGAGATGGGAAATTGGTGATAGCCTTTCATAACTCTTGGCCTTCTGCCATTATCACCACTTTTTCGTGGTGCAGAATGTTTCTGGCTTCTGTTTATTTTCATGGTATGTGTATGCTTTCTTCTTACTCTCATGTTCTGTCTGAGGTTGAGTGTTTTCTTCTCTCAATTATACTTATTCTTAATCCTCCAAACATCTCTTTCCTATTTTAATTTCATGTCTTCAGTCTGTTCCACCTCCTTCCCAGCCCTCCCTTTTCTCCATAAGCTTTTCATGAGTTCTTATTGGATAAGATATTATCTATCTGCTCTTCTTTCTTGCCGTTCTCTTTTCCACCGATTTGATGTTCCATGTCGTCAGATGCCCTTTCTTTTACTTCTGGTCATCCAATGAGTTTATCCAATTTGAGATTTGAGTTTTTCTTTCTTTCCATGTTTCTTCTAGACCTCCAAATCAAGCTACGTGTTCTTTTTCAAAACTATTGCTCCAAAGATTCCATCATCTTTACTACATATGTACAATTATTCAGTGTCTTTTGGCTCTTTCTACTTTTCTTTCTCTTCTGTTTCTTTCCCTTTGAACTTCCTTTGTTACTCCTTTTTTAAAAAAGAAAACCCTCCTGATCCTTTGAATTTAACCATACCTTAATCTCTTTTTACGTTTTATTTTTGAAGTCCTTGTCCTTTATCAGTTTCTTACTTTCCTTTCTGCCAGCTTGGTCCTGTTCAGTCTGATTGTCACTCTTTTTATCTGGCTGGCACTGCCTCTGGCTTTTCTTCCTGTTTCTTTGCCTTTTCCAACATTAGTCCCTCTTGTTCTTGATAATGTTGCTGTTATTCTTTTTCTTGTGCTCTGTTACAGCCAGGGCTTTTTTCCTGGGGGAATATGCCAGAACAGAGTTCCAGAACCTCTTTGACAAAATTCTTTTAAAAATATTTAAAAGTTCATGAGTTTGCAGTATACAGACTGAAAACTTCATTTCTCTCTTGGCATCTTCCTCACCTACCTCACAGGGTGTCTCTTGTGGGGATGGGAAGGGAATGGAGTTTGTAAGCCGCTCTGAGTCACCTTTGGGTAATGAAGGGCGGGGTATAAATCCAATCTCTTCTTCTTCTTCTTTTTCCAGAAAAAAAGCCCTGGTTAAAGCTTTTATTGTGCTCTGTTACAGCTTATGGAAGCAATCATGCCCCTCCCCCAGTTTTATCCTCTCAATTATTCTATCAGATAGAATAGGTCAGGGTGACCAAACTTGCTTAACGTAAGAGCTGCATAGAATAAATGTCAGATGTTTGAGAGCTGCAAGATATGAAAAAAGAAGACACACATTTTTATTGAAAAATATGCAAATTTTCTTTTTATTAACATTAAATGAGACTGCCAAAAATAAAAACAAAAGGGGTAAAATGATATTTATTTGTTTGCTAATGATATTTATTTGTCTAAGAGAGAGAGAGAAAGTGAGAGAGCGGTGGAAAGTATGACTGATTTTTATAATCTTCTTACTTCATCCACTGCTACTTTCAAGCCCCTTTACTCTGTCTTAAACATTGTCACTCATTTGTAGTTTGTGCTCATTGTTCAGATTGTTATTCTCTTGTTAATATTCTTTTTATTGGCTTATTTTCTCTTCTTGTCTTCATGCTTTTTTTGTATTTACTTCCAAATGGCTCCATGGCCTTGCTCTTCTCTTCTTTCTCAATATGCTCTTTCTTTGGTCTTTGTTCAACAGCTACTATTTTTTAAGATAAACCAAAGGTTACACAGTCTGCTCTGCCTTGGCTTCTTTACAACAGAACTGTTTTGGGGAGCATCCAAATGACATGGATACCTAATTGTCCACTCTCTGTATTTACCCCTGCTTTGCTGAGATCTTTCCCAGACCTGGGATGATATGGTCTTTTTGGAAAGATCATTCTTAAAGCAGCTTTGAACAACATGTGGATGGAAAGATATGCATTTTTCAGGTCCTGCCCACATTAGTGCAATTTTCATAAGAACATAAAAGAAGCCAATGTTGGATCAGGCCAATGGCCCATCCAGTCCAGCACTCTGTCACACAGTGACCAAAAATACCAGGTGCCATCAGGAGGTCCACCAGTGGGGCCATACAGAATCATAGCGTTAGAAGGGGCCAGACAGGCCATCTAGTCCAACCCCCTGCTCAATGCAGGATCAGCCTAAAGCATCCCTGACAAGTGTTTGTCCAGCCGCTGCTTAAAGCCTGCCAGTGAGGGGGAGCTCACCACCTCCCTAGGAAGCTGATTCCACTGTTACAGAACTCTTACTGTAAAACGTTTTTCCTAATATCCAACAGGTACCTTCCTGTCCTTAATTTAAACCCATTATTGTGATTAATTTAATTTATTAATTTAAACCCATTATTGGGTTATTTAAACCCATTATAATTTTCTTTAACTCTTTCCTGGCACTGACCCCTGCTACCTCTACCAGAGTGCTTCTTTATTGGAAGCAGCTATATCACTATAATGGTAGATGTTATAATGATCTAAGGCAACAATGTACTATTAACCAGGTTTCATTAACATACGTTTAAAGGGAAAGGTACTGGCTGCAATTTCTCTTTATAATTACGTAACTAAAAGGGGTATACGATGGACTTTAAAAAAAAGCTGGGATCCAGTACATTGGGGCAATAGATTCCTATCTCTACCTTATAATAAAGCAGTAGTGGGGACCAACGTTCTAAAATGCCCGCCTTTAGTGTTTGGCCGGAAGAACTGCCACTCAGAAGACACTGGCTGGGTTGACTGGCTGCTTTGTGCAGTCCCCGCCCAGCATTTCAAGGTCTTTTGCATATGGAAGCTGATTGGACTTCACTCCATTCCACACCTCAAACTCCCCCCCCCGCAAGGCAGTTGGAATTTTCAGTTGCATATGGGAACTACTGTATTCTGAGGTAACATATGTCCTCACTCACAACACATCACTTCCCCTTTAAAAGAAACAAACCCAATAACACAATCACGCCACACCACAAAGAAGACAGATCACACCACAAGCAGAATACCTCAAGGCAAAAAATGATAGGAAAAGGTGCCAGCAGTCACCCCATTACTGCCACAGATGGTGTGCAGGTCCCAGGTCCATGTTTTAAAAGCTGCCTGGGGGACTATGGACCATTCACACACTTTCAACCATAACATACCTCATAGGGTAGTTGTGCGGATCATACGGGGGAGAGGAGAATGATGTCAGCTGCTTTGGTTCCCACTGCAGGGAAAGACTGCCCTTTCCCTAGGCAGAGGCTG